>NC_077222.1:91907416-92062849 GCF_024763615.1 Phlebotomus papatasi | reverse complement strand
ATTTTGAAAGTCCCGGGATATTGGAAATCCTAGTTACCCCCTACCCCCTATTATTTTTGCTATTCTAACTGTTTTACAAGAAACAGAATAATGATAGTCAGAAGACTCAAAATGTGGATATTATGCTGGATACTGTAGAATTTCCCATGGCCAAAAACGAATGTTTTTTCGAATAGATATGTAAAATCGAATGAATTGTCTACTAATGAAATTTTTGTCTGACAATTTTACATCGTCGTATCAAAGATAGTTCCGAGTGGATGATTCTTTGAAATCCCACCAAACTGATACCCTACTAGACAGACCTATACTCTAGACACACTCTCGATTTAAATCTAGAGACGGCTTAACGCAATTACAATCAAAATAATGATTAGCCTAAACCTCCATCACTTTTCCGCTAAAGGCAGTTTCTCTGCTTAATCCGAGAGACGAATTAGTCAGAAACTGATGGAAATGTAATCTCATCATTATTTTAATTTTAATTATTAAGTTAGACCGTCTCTCGGCACAAGTCGTAAGTATGTCTAGGGTATTACGGCTTAAACCTAGAGACGACGTAGTGGAAAACTGATAATGTATGTAGTTGAATCATAATTTTGATCATAATTAGTTTAAGCCATCTCTTGGCTAAAGCTATTGGTCTATCCAACCGGTGCAGTGTCGGCCAAAATCCCGAAAAATCAAAATCCCAAATTTGTCAAAATCCCGAATGGGTCAAAATCAAGAATGGGCCAAATTCTCGAAACCCAAAATTCTTTTCTTTTTACTTTTAATTATTTCCGCTTTCGGGATTTTGACATTTCGTGATTTTAACCAGGTCCCCTGTACAACACATTCCTTGGGATGTAGATCACCTTCAGGTTTGGTACCTTTAGCTCTTATTTTTTCAAGAACTTCTTATATTCTACATTGTAGTGTAAACTCTTTTTCTCATCATCTGTAACCAATCGATTCAAAAACGGTTCTTTGTTACATCGTATGAGTATAGTCATGGTTACATTCGTATGGTTTTGTTTATTTATTGATATCAAAAGATCTGTCATCATTATTAAGATTTGGAACGCATTAAAGTCGCGAAAATTGGTCACAGTGTCGCAAAAATAATTCTTGGCCTCAAAACGATCTCTTTAGCTGTAATCTTTTAATTTCCCTTCCTTAATGGCCTCTACACACTAGAGAAAGTTATGTCAATATTGAAAAGCAAACTCTTTACGCTTCTGTATCAAAAACTCCTCAATATGGACGTAAATTTCTCTACTGTATAGAGGTCATAATGGCCTCTACATACTAGAGGAATTTATGTCCATATTGAAGCGAATTACTTACGCTCGTGTCGCAAAAAACTGTCAAATATGGACATAAATTTCTTTAGTATGTAGAGATCATAAGGCACTCACAATAATTATTGTCATCAATATTATAGGCTGTCCAGAACAGGGTTTATCATCCAAAGTATATAATCCCCCATTTCTAAATCTATCAAATCACTTTTTAACAATTCCAAAACTAAAACCACGATCCGAATAACGTGTGAGATAGGGTAAGTGTGTCAAATTTCGGCATAGTTGCATGAAAGCGTCAAAGTCTCAAGTTTGAAATGTAATATCTTTAATAGAAATTGATGTTTTTCATTCCTTCAACTTAAGGAGTGTTGCTTAGAACCTTGAAGAAAGTTTATGGTCTTTATTTACTTTAAAATCATTCCTAATACATTTTAAAATGAATAAAAATGTAGATATAGCTTTGGTGCCCTATTTCGGTCACCTTCATTCTCATAGTTCCTTGCCCTTTGGGAATTCTTCCAATGTCTTTTTCACGTCATCTCGTTTGTCGAAGTTACATTTTTTGTTATTCTTTTGCACTGTATAATCTCTAGAGTATGTAAAAACTAAAAATTCATGGAAATTCCAGGAACAAAAGAGGTGGCCGGAATTGCAAGCTGGCCGGAATTTGGCACACTTACCCTATTACTTTTTAGCACTTCCAACGCTCACATTTATTCAAAATTTATTCAAATTAGATCAGTGTTGAAAGTTTGAAAAGGAAACTGCGTATAATTTGAATTTTGTATATAGAATTAAAAAAAGAACATTTCGAAATATATGGTCTCAAATGTCGAGACGTAATCAAAAGCAGAATAATTCGCTTCCATAGGTTTAATATCTAGAGAAACTGTATCGAAGACTGATAACTCCTACCATGTCTGGTATGTTCCTTTTTTCCTTAAATGGAACTCATAAACAGACAGAATTCCTATCTGGATTAAGTTATTGGAGGAATTCGCCATTCTCTTCGTTTTGACTCCACGAGACTTGTAGATTTGTTTTTATTAAGAAAGAATTCCGTGGTCGCCGAATCAATAAAAAAAACTGGTTAATAAAAATGAGAATGATCCTCCAAATTATCACTTTTATGGCAAAACCGTTTTAGCACTGTAGCGAATATATTCATTCTCTTTCTCAACAGTATAATGATGATTTCTACAGCGTAGAAAAATACAAAATAATTTTCTGTCAAGAATCCATACATTTTATATACAATGTTGTAATGTTAAGTTTTCAAATTTTGATATCCACATAGAGGTTAACTAAATAAGTACAAAAAAATCAGTTTAATTAATTTCAGTTATATCAGCTGGAGCTTCTTTCAAGAATATCTTCTATTTCTTCTAAGTAAATAACCCGAAATACAACAAAAAAGTATATAAAAAAAAACTTGCATTTAAAAGATAAACCAAATCCGAAAATTAAATTTAATGTTCCAAGGTGTTAGAAAAACTTTAATTACTTGTTGCATTAATTAAATTACGTGTCTTGAATTAAAAGCATTTCACATTCAAATGCTTCTATCGAGAGTGAGTCAAGAATGATATTAATGAGATGGTCTCTCTTTCGAGGCCCCAATGTAAATATTATCCCGATAAAAGTGAAATATTGGACTGCAAATTTGGTGAGATTGGTGTATAATTTTTTTTTCCTTTGGAGTCGCACGTCAATTCAAGCAGCACTGAGTGGCTGTTCGACGCTGATTTGCATACAACGTGCCTTGCTTCATCGTAATTTGCTAAAAAGCTATCATTTGTTGTATTCAAATGAGGTTATTTCCATATGCAAATTTCCTTCTTGTGTGTTATTTTTCTCACTCTCCATGCACTTAGAGGAAGGAGAGATACCTCCCTCTCGATAAGGACCTTCCACTGAAACACTCATTTTCATCTTATAGACGTCATCATTGGTGCAAAGTGATGCCAATTCAGAAGCAATTGACGGTGCATCGCAAGTTGATAGTCAGACTAAAGTATCCTTGGGATCACCTTCGTGGAATCTATTTAGTCGTTTTGCACCAATTACCAAGCACCAATCAAAAGAGTTCAAGACACCTTATCAGATCAATCCAGAATTTACTCAGAAATGGGAAGCTGCCATTGCATTTACAAAGACAGGATTCCCCATTTTTAATAACTTTCACTTCCCGAAACTTCCTGCAAATAGCCCAAGTAATCCCATTTTTGTTAATACCTTCAACGGATACTCAACATCGCCACTTATCGGGGATTCTGGTGCAGAACTCCTTGAGGCCTACCAGAAGTACCAGCTGAAGAAGCATAGAAAAAGTCTTTGGAGGAAACTTATTGTTGGGCCACAGAAAGCCCTAAGAAAACTTGCCAAAATTAATGCGAATTTCATGGGAATAGGCGCACTCTACGGGACAGATGATTTTGGAGGTGAGTATGGGAATTCCTGAAAGACGTACAAAAAACGCAAGAAAGAGGGTCAAATTGGGCATGGATGATTGGTTAGAGAAATAAAGTGAGAAGATGACATGTTCCGTTGTTTAAATTTTTCACACTTGTTCCCAGAGTTGTCACAAATCTAGCTATTAGCAAGATTTTTTGAATGTACCAAAGTGCCAGTGTTACGTCTTCCAAATTGATGACAAGAAGCAAGATAATTAAGTTCTAATACTAATAACTTAATTATTAATTATTTAATTAGAGCTTGTTTTGATAGAACGGCTACCCAAAGATGCATGAAACTTGCATTTCAATAGCCATTAGGTTTAAATAAGATATCTTACATTATTTGTTTGCGGCTTTAAAGCGGTCTTCAGACTAGTGATTTAGCCCCTATTCCAGAAGGTTTCAAAATCTTAAATAGCGAGCAACTTTATAGCTTTTTGAGAGCCTAATAGGTTAATTATCTTTAATAATCCAATCCTAAGTTGAATTTTTCCAAAAAATCGTTATTGGTAAGGAATTAGAGCAGTTAAGCCATATGGTTAAGCCTCAGGTCTAAAGTCTTATAACAAAACCATATTATATTGCTGTTATGAGTTTAAGTTTTAAGTTTAGAATCCGAAATAAATATCTGTGTTCTTAGCATTGACTAATCCATTAACCTTTTAAGTAAAATTGAGTGTTATCGATGACTTAAAAAATTATATATGACTATCTAAGTTATTTTCGCGAGTTAAATTATGTAGTTGTTGACTCTATTCTAAGAATCCAGTCTGGAATCAATTAGGGGCACCACCGTACACGGGGCAGCGCCGAACACTGCTATTTTTAATTACAGATCAGGCTTTAGAGAACGAGCTCTGTATTAATTCATAGATACTATAGGGATCTTTGCTCACTGAAGAAATGTTCGACATAGTCCAAGTAGTTTAGGAATAAAAATAGTTTTTCGGTGCAGCCCCATGTTCGATGGTGCCCCAGTTTTCCTAGACACTTGATGAAATTTTACTTTGTATATTAACTGTGAAAAAAATACTTATACTGGTCTTATAAAAATTTCATATAATAAAGAAATGATTCCCACTTTTCTCAATATCCCTTATAAAATATATTAAAACTTCCCACTGACTGTATAAATCTGTCCCCGTTCCCCAAAATTACAGTTGGATTAAATGTCGATTATGCGCTGGACACATCTTCGGCTTAATCCGAGAGACGGTTTAGCGTAATTATAATGAAAATTATGATTGAGACTATATTCTTATTAATTACTCACTAAGCCATCTCACGACTTAAGTTGTAAGCCTGTCTAGGGCATTAGGCTAAGCGTTATTCAAAAATAGTGTAACTTCAATTTTATATTTGAGCATCTCTAATAAATATACGTATGGATATCCTTAAATCTCACCATTAAAAGTTACATGGGTATTTTTGGATGAATATTTTACTTAAAATAAAAAGAGTTAAAGAGTTAAAGAAAATATAAATTTTCAAGTTGACACGCTCTATAAAAATATATCCCCTGATTCCCTGAAGTAATCCAGATTATTTTACTACTTTTTGTCTGAAATAGAATTTTCTAGAGAGAAATTAATGTACAATTGTTATAAGATTTATAAGAAATTAACAGCTGCTGTATAAATCGAAATTGTCTAATCCTTATTGCTATGTTATGTTACTTGGGCATCAATCAATACATTATTATTATTATTATTATCATTATTATTATTATTATTATTATTATTATTATTATTATTATTATTATTATTATTATTATTATTATTATTTTTATTATTATTATTATTATTATTATTATTATTATTATCATTATTATTATTATTACAATTATTTTAACTGCTGCCTCTTTCTGTTGATATATCGTATGTGTCTAACTAAGCTCTCTATTTTATACGAATGAGATTATTTGACAGACTATCATACTCTTAGTTCTAATCCATATTTCGCTGTGGAATTCAAAATATATATTTTTTCTATTATAAAAGCTTTAGTACAGTAAACTCTCTCAAAATCGGACATTTGAGACCGAAATGTCACCCGAATTAGAGAGAAATTAGGGCGTCAAATTATTCGATAATAATCACAATCAAGCTTGAAAAATGTCCAACTTTTTTCAAATGTGAATGTTTTCCGAATTAAAAAGCACGATCTTAGAAAACTAAATTAGCGAGAGTCTACTAAGGCCTCTACACATTTTTTGTCTAAAATTGCATTTTTGAATTTTGACGATTCCATCTACAGCAGTGCAGACGGTTTTCTTCAATAAGCAATTTTTGGCGAAAATTGCTCCCAATGTGTAGAGGCCTTAATGCCAAATATTAATTTGACAATTCAGCAAGCGAGTAAATTAAACTTACATTCAAATTTAGACCTTCACTTAAGATAATAGGCAGTCAAATACCCAAAAATATTCAAGAAGTTTAAAAGCGGTTTTCAAGCTAGAGGTTTAGCCAATTTATCATGGGAATTTATTAAACAATAAGCAATTGTAGTGATTTTCAGAATCTAATAGGTAGATCTATTGCTCTAAATCCTTTAAATAAATTCTTTCACAATAATTTTGCTCGTAAATATATTAGATCAATTAAACCATATGGTAAAACTTAAATCTGAAGCCCGTATAACCCTTATCTACTTAAAAAAAAAACTTTTGCTTGGGATGATAGATTTAAAGAAATGAAACCAAATGAAACATTCGGCAATCGGGTTAAAGTAGGGGAAAACCTGCATGTTTGACACGCGGACAGTTCGAGATAATGTGGTATATACTTTGTTTATTTAAATAAATATGACAAAAACACTGAGCGAGTTATTTTAATAAGGCCCATAGAGGAAAGTGCTCATGCTTTGCACGCTCCCAAACTTCACAATGACTAAATTTTTACTATGTTTTTCAATAAATGTGACACGTTGTACCAATATTTTAAAAACTAGGGGAAATGTGTACTAGCTTTTAAAATGTATTGTGGAGCCACATTTATTCAGAAACATAGAAAAAAATTTAGTCATTATGAAGCTTGGGACCGTGTCAAGCATGTTCACATTCCCCTATACAAAGAGCGCTATACTAAATTTCGAGATAATTTTCTGAGTTTTAAAAATAATGCATCAAAGCCAAAACATAAAAAAGTGTCTCAAACATTCCTGCTCTCCCCTTACAAAGCACGAGAGAATGGTCTAAAATCAATGTAACCTTTCTGGTATTTGTAGCATTCATATCTCCTATAAATTTGCTAATTAATGTTTGGAGGCATTGAATTCTTGGCATTGAATTCATGAAATTGTTGTTATTGAATTCAAGTAATTTAATTCAATAACACAGATCTCTTATTTTTTAATAACTTTCATAGTTCATTGTGATATTGATTTTGAGACATTTTAGCATTAACTTTAAGGTTTTTTGGAGCTGATTATGGAATATTTTGGATCATTTTGGCATTCAATTTAGCTCATTTTAGCATTGATTTTAATACATTTTATACTGATTTTAGTATATTTTTACATTGCTTCTAGTACATTTTTTCATTGATTTCTGGCATTGATTTTGGTTCGTTGTGGCATTAGGTTTAATACATTTTTGCATTGTTTTTAGAAGATTTTTTCATTTATTTTAGAGCATTCAACAAAAAAATGTTTTTAACATTTATTCTAGATCATAAGGAATATTTTTTGTTTTTAATAACAGTTACCATCCCAGTTTCGAATCCGAAATATTAGAGCTACAGAGACATTGATCTATATATCCCGGATTACTTAGGACATTAAGGGGTTACATGGATCAAAAAGACTGAAAAACACCATATTTTTTCTAATATTTTTTTTGCAACATAATAAATTTTTATTTTTATTTAAGTTCTTGATCATATAAAATTACAAAATTTCAATTATATTTTCTGACATTTTCAAATAAAAATCTTAAAAATTGAGTCGTTGGGACCTGATTTTTGGAAACAGTTAAAAAAATACTTTTCAGTACACAAGATTTCTTCTGTTCAGACTTCTTCGGGTTTCTTTCCAAAACCGTCTCCAAAAATCAGGTCCCAAAGATTGAATTTTTAAAATTTTGAAATGAAAATTTCGAAAAATATAGTTAAAATGTACAACATTACAAGGTAAACAAGACAAGTTCACAACTTTAACTTTTAATATATTCCAATTTAAATTTTACTGCCGAAAAACATGGCAGGATTGCCATGAGATGTCCTGATGCGCCTTAAGAAAAACACCTCAACTTTCTCTAAGTAATTTGGTTAATTTCTTCACTGCTCGCCTTCCAGTACCATAATGACACTTTTACAATAATTGCATAGACTAAAGGACTTTCACACTTGTGGGTAACGCTCGGGCTTTGGACATTGTCCAGCCTAAATCTAGAGCGTTAACAGTCAGCAATTATAATATTAACCCTCTACTTGCACATTACAATATACTTAAGGCTTCAAATTAAAAATTTTTAATGTGTTGAAAATAGATTTAGGGTAGATACCCCGAATGATGCCACTACCCCATTTGATGTCACCTTGAATAGAAGGGTATTTTTTTTTCTATATTACGATATTTTCGAATTAAGAAATAAATACAACAATCGCTATTGTATATATTTCATAATTCTTAAATATCGTTATATTGGAAATAATCTTTTTATTCAAGAGAAGAAGTGGCATCATTAGGGGTATCCACCCTAAAGGAAATACAGTGCCCGCTCTCTAATCCGGATCACCGTAATCCGGACGAGTTATCGACAGTTACATTTAAAATAAACTTGAGGTCATGTATGCATATGTGTTCAGCAATGAAAATGAATTATCCTGTGATTTTTTTGTTTAATAAATGAGATAAGGGAAGAGCACCAGCGATCGACAGTGTTCCTCGGATCGTCAGGTTAATACCGCATTATTACTCCAAATCAAATAAATTTTTTAAAAATTATTAGCTACTTTTTAGCGTTTAACTCTCACAAGAATGCACTGCATTAAGCTCAGATTTAATTTATAAAACCAATTTTAAGTGAGACACCAGATTAAATTCGTGACGATCCGAGGTACAGAGTACAAATTTGCAATTACACATATTTTTTATTAATTACTAATTAATTAATTATTGTATTATTTTTTATTAATACTAATATACCCAACTCCCTGGCAAGTTGCCTGAAATTTGAAGCCACTTTCTCATACATCGATTTAAATTTATATGGGAACTTTTTTGCACCTGCGACCGTTACGCTAAATATCTAAAAAGTAAGAAGTTTTTTCGTCTTATAAGATACCTTTCCGTATGGAGGGATAAATATACTAAATTTTTGTTTAAATAAATTTTTTCCTCGGAGCACTGTGAGCTGAGTCCGAGATCAATTTAGGAATTGGCTTCAAATAGCTCTATATAAAAAGGCCAACTTTCCAGGGGGTTGAATATACCAATTAGCATACATAAAAATATCAAATAGTGTTTTGAGGATTGTATTTTCAACTAAATATGGAGCATATCTCTTAACATTCTGATTCAGGGTACTCTTCCCTTATAATAGCATACAATTCTCTAATTATGACTTTTTAATCTTTTTTAAAACTTCTATTCTAATTCTACAAAAAAAACTTGTATTATATTTTCGAGACGTTGAACAAATTCAAAAAATCCATCCGGATTACGAAGCGGACATCTGTTATATTGTCTCCCAATCATCCGGATTACAAAGCGGGCACTGTATGCTTTTTTAGTCTACGTGACCTACGTAACCCCTTAACGTTCTACATATTGGCGTTAATTCTAAAATATTATTTTACAACAAAATTTGACGAATTTTTACATTGGCTTTAGCACATAGCCCTATTGATTTTGAAAAAAAAAATCCAAATATTCCTAATCTTCCTAGAGCATCAAGAATTTTTTAGCAACTCTGTTTGGCAATATTCTCAATGAAAAATAGATTGACAGTTTAATACATGTCAGGGCGCATGATGCCTTTGAGAAACGAGTGTGCCTTCGTCCAAACATATATTAAAGTGTCTGCCAGTCATTGCGGCAAATGTTGTGCTTTGGGTCGCCCAGAGAGCCCAGTTCAAGAAACTGAGCACACAATAGAGGCGGGCGTTCTTACCAAATTCATGCTTGTGTGAGTCAATTGAAGATGAATTGACAGACACCTCAAGCTGGTGTGCAAAGTCGTCTCTCAACCTCTGTGCCAACTCAGCGACCTGAAGAAGATGTTTTTGTGCTGCCCCAGGTGAGTCTTTATCGCCCATATTCCCATACTGATCGCCATTCGTGGGCAGTTGGCCGCAGAAAGATCATTCAGCAGGTGACTGTCTTCAGTATCCAGCAGATTGTCCATCGAGGTAGATCGCGAATCTCTTGGCCCAGGAAGGCATCGCCGTGGAAATAATGTGAGAAATCTCCCTCAATAGATTTCTCCGCGACTTTATATTCTGTGTGATACCTCCCTTGAGGAATATTTCTCCAATTTATATTGACAAAAAATCACTCGAGAGCAATTTTCCGTGTCTGTTTGTGATATATATATTACGTTAGAAAGTGCTAAGAACGGTGCAAAAGCTTTCTCTCCACCTTGTGATTCTCAGTGGAAAAATATCATAGATATCGATATGGAGAGCATTTTAGCTATTTATGGAATTCTCCTCTGTGTCATTGTAAGTATTCCTCCGTGAAAGAACTAAACTTTTATTTTCCTTCAAGTCGTTTGTCCAAGGTTTTGGGACACATTTTCTTAGAAGAGAATTTTCTCTGTATCAAAAACATCTTATAAAATTGCATCAACTTCTTGGAAGTGTTGTTTTTTTTTTTTTTTTTGAAACTAGACAGTATATTACGAAGAAAAGAATTCTTAGCAAAAGTTGACATTTTGAAAGTGAAGAAATACCTTGTTCTTCTTGTTCAAGTTCATTTAAAATTAGAAGCTTGATGATCTTTATATTTAGAAGTTTATTTACAAACTTCTTACCTGACTTTGGTTCTCAATTTCTTCTGAGAGTATAATTCGAATAATGTAACACATCAATGCTCTCAAACAAGTTCTATCAACTGGCTTAATTAAAAGTTTGTGCAGTAGAAGCTAATCATATTACACTCTTTGAATATAAATTTGTAATATAATTATAACACTCTCATTTTAATCCAAAATTTATCGAAATTTCGCATAGTTTCCTAAGTCAACAGTTCTGGTGTAAATTGAGATCTGGCTTCAAGAGAATAATAAATCATTAACAAGGTACAGGCCTTAATCAGAAACCCGTGGAGGAGATTGATGTAATTTTGAATAATTTCCAAAGTGTTTCCAAAATGCTGATGCATCATTCAAGCAATGAAAGTTTTTCAATAATGGAAAAATAAGCAAGATTTATCTTCTATTCAGAACGAGTTACGCTAAATGAGAACAATGAAAATTTTACAATGTGGATCAAAAACGTATAAAATGCCTGGTAAATTAAGCTTTCATTTTCAGCCACCGTAGTTTCAGAAAGTGTAGCGGAATGTAGGCATGGTTCGCACAGAGTGAACCTTCAAATGATGTGATTTTTTTCTTTGTTTGCAAAGAGCTGACATACTATTTCTCATCTCGTCTCATGAGCTTGATAATTATCTGTATTATGGCTAAGAAATGATGAACTACACAGTAAAAAATCGTGTAAAAAAAAATAACGTGTAATTTCCAAATTACCACTAAAAAAATTGTAAATTTTAATTTTTACCACTATTAAAATGGTAAATTTTGTGTAAAAAATAATTTGTGTAAAAATTTTCAGCGTGTAATTCAAACATGTAATTTTTACCACTATTTAAGTGGAACAGTGTCACTTGAAAAGTGGTAAATATTCAACAACGTGTAAAATTTGGTGCATGTACTCAAAAACGTGTAAAACCGCCATCATAGTTTGACAGCTGCTGGAAGCATCCACCTCGGTGAGTATTTTCCTTCGTTTTTTGAGTTTTATAGCCCCTAATTTTGCGAAAAAGACCAAATCCCTCAAGAAAAAAGTGGAATACTCCTGGTAGTGTGAATTTTCAAAGTTTTATGTGAGTGATTGTTGAAAAAATCCAGTGTTGAAATTTACGTGGCGTCACTTTCAGTTTCTTTCTACTGTGCATATTTTTCCTCGGATTTCTGGTCCAAAGGGCAGTTTTCTGCCAGTGGTGGCCCCCACAATAACCACCCCTTGTGATCATCAGTCCTTCAGTCCAATCCTTAAGAAATACAGTGTGAAAATCTGCATATATTTCAACGGGTATTGAACATGTTACAACTTGTCACAATTCCACATTCTATTCCCGGAATAGACGATTTCCCTCAGTGTTTCTACTTCGTGGGGCCCTCCTGTGCTCTTACTGAATCTCAAATCCATCACTCATTGATCCTCCCAAGTTTCAGTGAAAGTTTGGAGCGTATTTTTTCCGCTATTCAACTTCTAAGATTACGATTGTGTAGTTCCGGGAACGATATCCCTTAGTACCCTGTTTATAGGGCATTTACTTCTGTGGGTGACTTTCATTTAATTAAGCTTATTTTTTATGTACAGAGGGAACTGGATCACGGAGATGGACATCCAGGTAAAATGAAAGTATGCTGATAAAACGACTAGAAGCTGGAATGCAGCAATTAGGAAGATGCGCATGGAGGAATATCTCACGAAGGAAGCAAGCAGCCCTAAGGTTAGTTTTTTTTTTCTTATCATCTACTTAATCTTTTCAAAATTGCGTTTATGTCGCTCCTGGACCTGCTAATCTTAAAATTCTATTTTCCGTATAAAAACTGATTGTTTTTTTTTCTAATTTTCAGATCACCAAAATTGCATCCTCAAAAAAGAAGTCTTTTCACATAAACGAAGCTTTTGCTGCTGGACATCGATAACCAATAAACGAAGAGGGAAAAATTGTGAAAAGAATTTTTTTTTGGAAAAATAAAAATACACGCTAGAAATTACATGTTTTTTTAATTTCACACGCTCCTTTTTACACATTTTTGAAAATTACATTTTCCAAATTACACGGAAAAACATTACATGCTGGAAATTACACGCAAAAAAAATATTACACGCTGAAGATTACACGTTTTAAAAATTACACTTTTCCCAAAATTACCACTATAATAGAGATGTCAAAAATTACCTACTATTATAGTGGTACTTATTTTTTACTGTGTAGCTCTTTGTAAACAAAGAGAAAATTTGCGTTATTTGAAGGTTCACTCTGTGCGATTAGTCCCTTCTCTGGAGTAACAATTGACATTTTATTCATTTAATAAAATTTTATAATATTTATTAAAATTTAAAAAAAAACAATTAAAATCTACATACCATGAAAAATACAGATATTTAACATTGAAAATTTGCGAAAAACTTTTCAAAAAAATCCAATAAAATCTAATAAACAAAAATTAGTAAAATAATCAACAAATAATAAAAAAAATCAGTAAATAAATGTTTTGCACTTGAAAAAATGATGTATTTTAAGAAATAATTTATAAAAAGAAAATTTTAAAAATGAATTAGTGCTGTATTTATGAAATTACGCAATTAATATGAAATTTATTGCGAAATTAGCTCAAAGTAGGTTAAAATAAAACTTTCTGACAACTGTTTACATTAGTTTGCACAGAAAAAAAATGTTCTGTAAAATTATTCGTAAATTAATCTTAACAATCTCACCTAAAATTTTTCAAAACCCTCATAAATCGTATAACCCTCGGAAAAGTTTCTAAAAGGTTTGTAATTTTTTCACAAACGTTGTTCGTAATATGATCACTTTATGAGCATTTTTAATTCTTTAACAAACATTTTGATTTATCTGACAAAACTTTACAAACATTTTTGTGTGTTTACGAACAAATGTAAAAGAACAAAAAAAAATCCTGGTCAAGTAATCATCTTACAAAGTTTGTGGGAAAAATACATAGAGCATTTTACGAATTTTTAGTTGCGATTTACAATGTGAAAGTGATTGAACAGGCTTCTATTCGCTTAGTACGTAATCCCAAGAAATTTTGTGTTTGTGCACAGAGAGCGACAATCAGAACAAGTGATTCCCAACCCACAAATTTAACTCAAATAGAGACAGGAAAAAAATTCCTGCCTCCACCCAGGATTGAACTAGGGGTCTTTCACTATCTAGGCGAATGCTCTACCATCTGAGCTATGAGGGCACTGGCTCTGATTGTCTTTGCCACTGATCTCAACCAATTGCCATGTGCACTTCAACTCGTTTTCGACTCACTATGAACCTTGAGAACGGTATCATGAATACAATTGAACCAGCAGCCCATGTTTTCCATGGAAATTTAATTTATTGTGAAAGTGATTGAACACACTTCTGTTCGCTTGGTACGTAATCTCAAGAAATTTACGATGTATAACGATTTACGAGCAACTGTATAAAAAGGAATACAAACATTTACAAACATTTGCAAACCAGTTGCAAGAAATACAAACAGTTGCGAACAATTTTACGAAGTATTTTTTGTGTGTGGCAGTCTCTTAGGTCTCTTACGCTCTTTTTTTTGACTGGCCTAGCCCCAATAAAATGTTAAACATATTGTAAGTCCAAAACATACAACCAGAGTAGGGGCATTTTCACCGTTTGTTCCTGGATGTTGAAGATCAAAGGAAAGATCAAGAATGAGGATTCTTTCAAAATTTTAAATTTTTCTTATTGGTAAGATGTACATCACTTCTGTAAACTCTCCTTCCCTTGATATTGCGATGTTTGGCGTCATTAAGTATTATTTCTTGGTAATTCTGTAAATTGATTACAGTTCTTTCTCAAATTTACCAAGTGTCTCCTCCTGTTTTCGTCATGGTAAATAATAGAGTAACATTTCTTGGGGAGGAACACCTCATTTGAGTGCTGTACAAGTTCTCAGAGATGAGCAAGAAAGCCTGATGAGAGATACTGAAGGAGGTTTTGTTGATGGTTTTTGTGTTTATTTATGGGGTGACTGGGTTCAATCGGCTGGTAGATAATAAAATAATGGTTGATTTTGCGAAACTCGATCTCTGAATTTGTATTGGTAATCTCGCGGAGTATTTAGTTGCAGAGAGACATCTGAGGCTGGGATGGTGGATCAGTTGGATGACCTGAACGATGAGCTGGTTTTCTCGGTGACCTTGTATAGAGTCACCGCAGACGACGACTACCCAAAAGGCCATAATTTATCAGTGGGACAAAAGATTCTCTTTGTGGGTTCAATGAAACCTGGCGATGGCACGTAAAGACCATACACAGATATCAATTATTCCAAAATGTTGTGCACTAAAATACCTTCTGCAATTGAGAGTCCATTCTACATGTATTCTGTACCTCCTGTCTAGGAACTAAGCTCTATGGACTATATACCTTTGCAGATGATTTCCCAAAGCCCCCCAGGAGTTCAAATTAGCATTTACACGTGTGTCACCGTCGATCAACATTGGATTTGTGTGTTACCTCTTCAAAGCATCCACAATGCCTCTGAGAGAACCTCTATTGCTTCGTATTTGACCACCAAATCTCCAAGAGTTATTCTACCCATAGAACCCTTCAAACTACCACTGACATCGTTCTAAATAATTTGGTTCCTATTAATCAATTGATTCTATATTCTACAAATTCTTCTCCTATCCTATCAGTCAAGTCCTTTTGCAAACCACTTCAACATGGGATTGCTCTCATCCGGGAGCATCAGGCATTTGCTGAGACTCAAAATGTGAATTTTGCAAAGATACCACCAAGGGTTGGGTTGGTGGTTTTGTGGATGATGAAAGAGGTTTAATTTTAGACATTTGCCTCTGAGGCAAATTAAATGCAGAATGTGTCAAAGACATCATTTTGCTTTGCCAAGAGACTGTAAGATTGATTTTATGGACTCTGTATGTCTTCAGAAATCATCTCATCCCCCTGATTCTCCTAGCAAATAAATTGAAATTCTCATCCTTATGGGTCATAAGGGGCAAATCAGTAATTTTTGGGAGAAATTTCTTCAGTAGAATGTTGATAAGAAAGATAAACTTTAACTTAAAAGGAGCGACAAGGAATCTAAGGAAATTATTGATGAAAGATTATTTTTTTAGAGGGGCATAGGGCAGTATCAAAGAGATCAAATTATTTGCAAGGCACTTTTGCTAAATGATAACAAACAATATAACTAGCTACCGAAACTAGATAGTTTCTTTAAGGTATAAATTAAACTTGTAATTTAAAAAATGTAAATTATCGAATGTCATGTATATGTGAAACTATCCCATCCTTCCCTCAAAATTTAGACTGATTTATACAGATTTTTTTTCGTTCTAAAATCTGACAAGGATTGCGATTACCGATTATAACATTCGAGGAGTTATACCAAATTTCGGACAGCTTTCAATATCGGACACTATTTTTATTTCTTCAAATTTTATAAAGTTTTACTGAATTTTCGATTTCATGGGATGTAGCACATATCGACGGGACAGAATTTTCGGGTTCTACCTTCTCTGGGAATGTTATAAAGATAGCCGAAAAAACTCTTCAAACTTTTACCTAAAAAAGAGATAGGGGGATGTGGGGCACTTTTGAAAGTGGGGCACCTTTGAAATTGGGATTTTTTCCTATATTTAAGAGGAACTGAGCAATATCATAATGTAATTTAGCTTCTCAACCTGTTTGTGCAGCTAAATTATATTACAATAAGGCTCAATTTTATTTAAAAATGGGTCAAA
Source organism: Phlebotomus papatasi (assembly GCF_024763615.1). Lineage (NCBI taxonomy): Eukaryota > Metazoa > Arthropoda > Insecta > Diptera > Psychodidae > Phlebotomus > Phlebotomus papatasi. The sequence continues at coordinate 92,046,409 of NC_077222.1, read as the reverse complement.
AATCCCAATTTCAAATGTGACCCACTTTCAAAGGTGCCCCACTTCCCCCTAACAAAGCATCTCAGCTTTGCGAAGTGCTCGAACTCACGAGAAAGTTCTATCCATATAGTAACTTTACTATCGATTAAATTGATTGATAAACTCGATAAACTTAAAAAAAAGAAACATTTCGAAATAAGAAATTGCTGAAGAACAGCAGATTTTAGAATATTTTAATATCAGTAATAAGCATGCGGACAAATAAAAATGTAAATCCTAGATAGGAATATCATTTACGAGTACATTACTGATTCATTACCGATTAAATCCGATGTAGTCAGGTTGTAAATTTCAAGATCGTTTAAGAAATCCAAATTTAAGCAAATCGGTTGAAAAATAATCCCTCAAAAGTGGTTAAACTTTAATCTTCGAAAACTCGATATCGAAACGTTTTTCAAACATAGTGTCTAAGGACAAATATTCAGGTTTTACCTCTAAAACATATTCGAAAACGGAAAAAATTGTAGTCGTCGTTTTTTAAATAAAACAAAAAACGACATGGTTTTGGATTAAAAGGAGAGGATGGGGGAAAACGGGGAAAAGAAGAAAAGATTTTCCTATATAATGTTGACTTATGGGGGGGGGGGGGTAGTCCCAGACCGAAAGTCGATATCTCTCACTGTTTGGCTCTTAGCCGTGTCACAACTTGTAAGAAAAGGTAGATTATACAACTGCTCTCTTTGAGTTCGAGCAGTAACAGGATTAACAAATTACAAAATCGTTAGTCATATCAGAAACTGCTAATTTTGTAATTTTATAAAATCTGTTTTTATAAAAATTTAAGATTTCTGCAAGATGTCCATAAGTGTATAACGTCCATAAGCGATGACTCCATCCTACACCGTTTTGCTTCGGAAGTGAAGCTAAGAATAGGTTAAAACGACGATGGGCCAAGTAGTCCAATAGTTGAACTATTAAAAATCGGCATGGATAGAAGACTTTTTACAAAAAATAGATATTAATTCAGGTAGATTCTTGCTCAACATGCAGTAAACATGGTAGCTTGTCCTCTCTCCGTAATCGGAAAATGATTGTATTAAACACTTGCAATAGCATAAAATTCATCAAAATCAACTCTATAATACAAAAAGATTCACTTTGCAGAATTTTCCCAATTATTCTCCCCTCAATTCATAGTACATCAAAAATCGAGAGTAAACCAATTTTACAGCAAAATCAAAGAGATTGGGGCTTAGAAAGAAAAATATAAAACGATGAGACTCTTCTTGTCATTATGAGTAAATTTTATTATCCGATTCCGAGAGGATTAAACAGGAAGAAATTTTGAGGTCCACAGAACGTTGGATGGAGGAAAAACATTACCATTATTATTATTTTGTCAGACTTTAAATTTATGGTAATTCAATGGGGAAAGCATGATGATGGCAAAAAACTGGGCCCTTCATCCAGGAACTTCTGTCCAGAGCATTTTGTACCCATTAAAAGTTTGTTGTCGTTGAGTGGATCCTTTTTTTTTAATTTTCATCCCTATGTACCCCACAATGTACAATTTAATTAGGGAGTTTTCATTTGTTTTAATGCCTCCCATCCGGAGACCCGTAGATTTTACAATACCCTGGTTAAATATTTTTCTGGCACAATTCCACAGAGAGGTTTACTCTCGGAAGTTTGTCGATTGACGCTATTGATGAACAAAATTGTCAACCACAATTAACTATAAAATGTCGAAAGGTACTCCAACTCCAAAGATTTTAGAATTTAAACACGAGATTAGTTTGAATTTCTCTTTAATGTTCTTATGTGCTTTAGCGAGGTGCTCGAATGAAAAGTTCCACTACAGCTTTTTACGAGAAAGAAAAAAAAACAAACAAAAAAAAGATCCAACGCTTTCCAGAGCAAAAGACAGAGAAAAAATTAACTTGAAGGAGCGCACGTTGGACAATTAAACAAACCACCCAACCCCCAAGAGACTCCTTCCACATCCCAATTCAGTGCCAAATTGAGCTTTGACGACAGCGGAGCTTTTTGTACCTCATCCGACTATTTTCTCTATAAAAATTAAATTTGCATACAATTCACTGGAACCCTAATTTAATATTTATCCTTCGTGTTTTAGTGCCAGAAACAAGGTATTCACTTAATTTAATTTACATTCAGCAGAATGATGAAGAATTCACACGCACTCGAAATGGATGCTTTTCTTTTTGCAATGTCAACCCTTCCCCATATCAAGCTCTTGTTAATATTCAGGGGTATTTTATCACCGTGTCTCTGTGAGAAAATTCCAAGAGGGAAAGAAACTATTTTCCATCCAAAGAACACCATGCCCTCAAAGAAAATGTCGCACTCGGTTAGAAGTCTTTGAAATTACACTGAGAGAAATTGTATTGTGAATTTAACTATAGGACCTTTAGGACTACCACAATAGATAAAAATATTTATTTAAGTAAAGTGAAATTATATAATATTTTCAAGAATTTTAAAATAAGAGCCCTTAGGTCATTTTTCCTAAAAACATTCTTGTAAGAAAATCGCACCTTGGAAATTACAAGGGGCCAACTAATTTTCGGCCATTTTTCAGGAGACAGTATGAAAGATTCAACTTTGTGTAAATAAGTATCTCAATTTAATGACTGAACAAAAACAATTTATTTCTTTTCTATTTGTATGAGCACTAATATAAACATAGAAACTTTTATATTTTTACCTTTCAAATATGTTTTTAATGAGTTAGCTCCTTGTCTTTCTAAACGGTGTGCAAATTTTGCTGAAATTAGAATGACACGGGATCAACTTGCTTGAGTTAGTCCCCTGTTTCACAAAAATTTGAACGATGAATATATTTTGTGCCCCTTTACTTCAAACAAAATTATGCAAGTAATCAAAAAGATTAAAATTTTGAAAAACTTTTCTTCTTCTTCTTCTTTTTTTAATTAGATTAAAAATTTGAAAAACTTTTCTAATAACGAAATTTAATGACTTAGGGTAAAGTGTATAATTTGGAATTAGTGATACAAGTTGGACAATTCGCCGGTACAAGTTGGACATGGCTTTTTTCTTGATAAATACAGTATAAAATTTGTTTCTAAGCACAAGAAACCAAATTATAAAACTAAAGCATTAAAAATATACAAATAAAAATGAAGTAGTAAATTTATCAAGACGAAAAGCCCTGTCCAAATTATACCATTGTCCAACTTGTACCACTGTCCAACTTGTACCACTTTACCCTATATCATCTGAAAATTTATTAAATTGTCTTTCTAAGTGCATTAGAATCTCAAAATCACAAAAAAGTGAGTTGACTCCTTGTAATTTCCAAGGAGCGAAATAAAGGACAAAGGGAAATTTTGTTGAAATATATCGCTCATTTGAATTAAGAAGGGGCTCCACAGGCACAATTCTTTCTTAGAAATTTTTCAATGGTCAGCGTGAATAATTTAATTTATTGTAAATAATTATCTAACGCTAATGTCTAGAAAGAAAAAGAATTTCTCAATTTGTTTGAGCATTATTTCAAATATCAAAATTTGCCAGGGAGTAAGTCTACTACTCACGGTTTAATGTGGCTACCAATCAGCTGATCATTGAGACTGATCGGTGCCAATCAGCCGATCATGGAGACTGATCGTTGGCAGTTATTCGATCATGAAGACTAATCGGAGCCAATCAGCTGATCATGGAGAATGAGCGGTGCTAATTAGCCAATTATGGAGAGTGATCGACCCCAATCAGTTGATCATGTAAACTGATCTGCGACAATCAGCCGATCATGGAGACTGATCCGCGCCAATTAGCCGATTATGAAGACTGATCGGAGCCAATCAGACGATCATGGAAACTGATCGGCCCCAATCATGTAAACTCATCAGCGCCAATCAGCCGATCTTGAAAACTGATCGGCGCCAATGAGTCGATCATGTACACTAATCGGCGTCAATTAACCAATTAAGAAGACTGCTTAGTGTTGATCAGAAGATCAAAATGAGTGATTTCCCACTCACGCAGTTCACACACTGTACTCTCGTACTTAGTAACCCCATGAAACTTCCACATTTTTACCCTCTAAAATACATCATGTCATATTTTTGCGATTCCTTCATGAAATTGGAAAACTTAAGCAATTTAAACTAATTGCGTAACTCAGCACAAATTATTAATTTATAATTTTTATTTTTTTTCTCTTTTATCATCTGCGGCTGCCGCCGACTTCACAACCGACTTCATCGGGCAAGACGGCAGAAAATCCCGAATCATTAGTCGTATAGGCCGTTACATAGTTTGTACAATTAAATGAATTGAAGAAAAAAAACAATAATCATATATTATACAGTACAAATATGAATCAGTGAAATGCTTTGCAGATGAGCAAATTTATCAGCATTTATTTTTATAAGTCAATAACATTTACTTGACCAATTCGTTACTGATTTAGAACGATATAGCCGGGTGGAAAATTTCAAAAACGCCCCATAAATCCAAATTAAACCAAAAGTTGAGAAATTAGATCTCCTTATTGGTTGAACTTTGACCCAAAACTCAAAAGAGTCTGGTCACACGTATCTATAAAATAAACTTGATTTATTTTAGGACAAAATGTACTACCAGTGAGCGTCGGTTTTCGAATTAAATCCAAAATTAAACACACAATATTCCAGAGCTTTCGACACCTATCGTGTCCTCTTTAGTAGCTGTTGGAAGATTTTTTTTAATTTTAACGTATTTTGTTTTATTCAAATTCACAAAATTAAATCATCTTGCATTTTGGTTGGTCTTTCTTTGGATTTTAGTCAAGTTCTTGTCCCTATCTTTGCACATCAGTTTTTAGAAATTCATTCGAGCCACTAGAAAATGGATCAGTTAAGAGATTTTGAATGGATGTCCGCCTGAGGTACCTTCAAAACATATCCAAAAATCATTCAAAAAATCTTGGGCTAATTTCTATAAAACCAAAAAATATGATTCCAGAGGAAATGAACGAGATGAGAAGAGAAAAAAACAAAACATCTGGAGATAATGTTAGTCCAATATGGGTCACTCAAGACCGGAAGATGATATCTCTTACCGTTAAAACTCCCAGAACGGTTAGAAGTTGAATAAAACGGATTGTACATACTACATTCTCCCTGAATTCGAGCAGTAAAATGTTCCTTCAGACACTTCAATCTTTTGCACCGGTCGGACCTCGAACTCACAACTGTGACAGTCTAATCTGGTATATCATGGCCCAAGAGCCGAATAGTGTTATCATAATTACATCACGGCAACCCTTATTTTAAAAAATATATTTCTTATAGTGCAATTTAGTTGCCTAGATTATAGATTATATGATAATTTATCACATTATGAGATAGATAAATTTATTATTAAATAAATGGTATGCGCTATGTATTAAGTGGTAGAGCCTAATGCTATATAAGATACTCGTACAAATATCCCAGGCTCAAACTCCCTTTAAGTCACAAGTAATGTATAATTCCACAAAGCTTGATACTGATAACCTCTTCACTATATACAACAAAAAAATATTCCCTATCTAGAAGTATCGATTACGCGAAAGCCTAGTTCTCCTTATGATCTGTCTATATTTTTGTATTTATTATTTCATTATTAATTTTAATTGAGGTTAAATAGCAGTAGCCTCTTTTTAATGGGTTAAACCTTAATTGTTATCTGAATTGACATAGTTAAATTTCTCTTTTAGAGCGACACTTCTCCCTCTAAAAGTACTTTTAGTAGTAAACAATTGATCAACACTACCATGGACTCTCGTAGAGAGGAAAATGGATATTACTGGATAGTTACTGGATGGATGGATGATACTGGATAATTGCAGATAGGACTATGGCTGACAAGAAGAAAGTCATTATTAAACTAATTTCACTTTTTCCTAAAAGTATCGATAAATGGTTACTCCACCATATTTCCTCTTCACAGAAATCTTCAATTTTTGTCACAAAAAAAACAGAAAATTAAGAATATTTAATGTTCTATTACAGCATATAAAATATTCTGAATTTTAATATTCTAAATTATGTGATGGATGTGATGCGACGATGCCATAAATATTGACAAAAACTTACATTTCAGAAAGTTTCTGTCGACTTAATTTCCTGCATTGTCAAAGTTACTTCCTTATTTCTCTTTGTTTTATAAAATTTTTGATAAGATTAATAAATTATAAAGTTCCATCATTAAGTCAATGTAGTATTTTCTCTGAGTGATGCAAGTTTTTCCTTCAAAAGTATACGACTATCTTATCATTTATTTCTCATTCATTCTGTAAGACATTCCTTTTTGTCCTTAGTGTTTTTGTCGTACTGGGAGTTTCCTCATTTGAACTCAGTGTCAACGAAAAAAAAGAGAAACCATATCGTAAGCTTGTAAAAACAGAATTTATTTGCAACACTGTGAGCTATGCAGAATGCGCAAGAGCCACCCTTTATGCCGTGCAGAAGGAAAGTCACTCAGTGGCTCGATTTTACAACACGGAGGGTGGTTGGAAAATGTAGTTTTTCAGCTGACAACCACACTATTCAAAATAACTCTTGTGCCACACCATCTTTTTTTTTCCTCTTTTCTGCAAAACTCGGTGTTGTTCTTATGAGATAGAAAGAGAGAAAATTGTGGCAAAAGATGAGTAAAGACTTTCCAAAAGCTTCTACCATGGAAATGAATCACGTCTGTGATTTTGCTCAAGGGTGAAATTTCTTCACTCAAACTTGTGTTTTCTTTGCTGATTGATGAGTTTTCTTTTGTTGAAGAAGACCAAAGACACCTCTTTTGCCAGAGCACATCTCGGGAGTTTTCCCATCCTAAAAGAGATACTCTTTATCTTATTTTTTCTTTAGAGCATATCAGTGGCCATACCAGATATTCCATTGCCGATCTTTGCTTTGCCAGCTGGTAGTTTGGGTCCGGTGAACAGGACACAGGATCGTCAGAAGGCAGCAGAAGTACCTCAATATTCCAACAGCTACCTTCCAGCCCTTATGCAATGCCTGCAGCATTACACGGAACTGATGCAGTATGAGCCTCTGCATCCGCCACAGAGAACCACAACCACTCAGCGCCCCACGACCAGCCACACCACCACCCAGAAATCCACACGGAGGACCACCAAATGGCCCTCCTGGTCTCCACAAACCACAACGCCGTCAGGTAATGAATAGCTGAGGGGCTGTTGCTATATCAAGAGTACAATAGTTGAATTAATTTAGTGAAAAGAATGCAATTTAGGACGAAAGATTTGCTATTTAACGTTCACGTCCACCGCCGTCTTGGTGGTAAACTTACCAGGGGGAAGTAAGGCAACTTTAAAATTGCACTAATTGGATCTAAATTATATCATAATATGGTCAAATTCCATTTAACAGTGTGAGAAAAAATCCCAATTACAAAAGTGCCCCAATTCAAAGGTGCCCCAGTTACTTCAGGATCAATATATCTTCAATTAGGATTTTTAAGAATACAGGGAATAAAACATCAATAAAAAATATATACGTTTCTCCTTAAATTCGAGCAATAAAATATTATGCATTATTATTTTTGAAAACAAAAACAAAAGAAAGAAAACTTGGAAAGTAAAACTCTTTTGTTTTAAAACAAATTTTATGATGATTTAAATAAATACTTTTTATGTTTGGGCAATATATTACAGTTGTACATTATATTTAACATTTTGGGAGAAGTTTCCAAAATAAACTCAAGTCTTTAATGTTCTTTCTTCTTTAACATAGAAATTATATATTTTTTTACCGAAAATTGATAAGAATTTGTCGCCGCTCGAGCACCAGCTACAGGATTGGGGTAGGTTGTGGAATCTTAGTGATATGGGGCGTGTTTCATTTCAGCCATATCATTTCAAAATATTAGCATTGAACTTTAGAGATGATTAATACAATCGCGTTTGAGGCCCTTAAGAAAGATATAGCGGAGACCGGGGCAAAATCAGCCAGCAATAGAATTAGGAAGTGGAGTATTGTAGTTTTTCTTAGAAAGAATATTGAGCAAATTATTATTTTTTCAGGGCAATTAACTCCATTCCTATCCATTGAAATATTCATCAAATTAATCTAAACAACTTTTCCTAAAATTACAGCAAAGAGAAATTCCATTTCCTGACTAATTCTGCCTCAGTCTCTCCTAATGTCAGACACCAATTAAATTAATATAATATCTAATCTACAAGGTGGATGAAAAAAATTACAATAAACTGAACCACTTTATTATCGTCATTTTTGTTAATTTTTTTTTGAAATAAAAATAAAACGATAGCAAATACATCAAAGTTTTAGAATAATACCGATCGTTTTTGGTCGTTTTTACCGTACTTGGTGAAATAATAAACCGCGGTAGGGTAGGATACTGAACAAATTTTTCTTGGATAAGAGGAAAAACTTAAAATTTAAACACTGAAAAATATATTACATGCATATTTTAAGATTAAGAAATTCATTAAGTTTGATAGTGACATTGTACCGTCTAAATGTGTCTTAATTTTAAAAGTCTTTAAACCGGTCAATTTGACCGGTCAGGTTTAGTATTAAGTCTGTCGGAAAATGCATCGTACTTTGGACCAATGCTGGTCTTTCGAATACCCTGCCATTTGCGACGAAGGGCAGTCTTCAGCTCATTGAGACTTCGCTGCTTTTTAGTCCTATCGTTAACCAACAAAATGTCTCTTTTGGTGAAGTCAACCGATTTTGCATCCAGAAACTGTGGCTGGACGAAATCTTAACCTTTTCGGAATTTTTAAGGCTTCATGTAGAGGTCCTTTCCCAATGTTTAGCTCATAGTTGTTTCCGATCTATGCGTCTCACAGATTGTTTATCGGCAGACATAGTGAGAGGTGGGACTACATTGATATATGATTTTTTCGTCTATTTCATAATGAAGCCGGTTCTTAAAATTATTTTATATAGATAAAATAAATAAACATAGTTTCTTTTAAAAAATATACGAAAAAATCGTATAGCAATGTAGCCCCACAGCTCAAAGTAGCCCCACCTCTCTCTAATGCGGAGTTTGTTTTTCCCTTTAATGGTGTCTACACAATAGAAACAATTTTCGTCAAAAATGGCCTTTTTAAAAAAAAAAATTCTGACGTTTCTGCCCACAAGGATAGGGGACATTTTCTTTAAAAAGGCATTTTTTAAATAAATTTCTCCTAGTGTGTAGAGGCCTTAAGGAACATGAATAGCCATGAACAATTTCTTTTAATTCTCTGTAAAATCATTGTAAATTACATTCAAAAGCTGTGAAAAATTTCCAAGGTAATGACCCCTCGGAGATTTTACCTCAATTCATTAAAATAAACAGCCTCAATCAACAGGATAATGAAAAATTCCCTCAAAACCAACTTCGTTTTCAATTCGGCGCTTCTTTGAACCTCTGCCAAATTAAAAACACCACACAATGAATATCTAAATATTTTGGCAATACTGATGAAAAGCACTAGAATTTCATCAAAGAGAACAAACTGTATCTAACTAAAGTATCATTCAATACAGAAACATTGTAGCCATTGCATAGAGGTAAAATTCGTATTGTCTTTTAATTCTATTGCATTGCAACGAGCTACAGAATATCGCTAAAACTTTTTAAACTTAAATAGGAAATTAGATCATTTCAATTTTTCAGCTCCCCAGGACACTACACCTCCCCATCAACCAGGATATTACAGTCCTCAACGCCCACCACAACCTCAAACGACCAACATAAGGCCTCAACTGGCACTGCAGAAACCCGAACAAACTTTCTATCGGCCCAGTCAGACTCCCATTCGTCCAGCCAGTGGACCACATTCCTCCAGTAATATCGATACTAATAAGCAGTTCTTCTCCTGGTTCTTCCAGGATAAATCGAAGAGGCTGCAGCCGAATTTAGGTGAGTAACTTTAGAATTGGTGAAGGGTTGTCATAAACTTTAAAACCAAGTTGCAAAATGAAGAATTTATTAAAACTATTAAAAACCATGAGCAATAATTAATTAAAATATATCAAGCAAATAAATATTCTTCCCTTGTATCATAATATGATACGTTATAAAGAGGAAATAAAAAAAAAATCACTATGTGACATTATTTTGAATGTGTAATACTAAAGTTAAACACAAGAACAGAATCCAAATGCACTACGCTGGTGTGAATATAAATTTCACAGAAAGAGCTTATGTAAGATTGTCTGCAATTTTGTCTCCTGTATTTTGATATAAACATTATTTATTGCAGACATAGTCATTCAATTGTGTGAGAAAGAGAATTAAAAGTAATGTTCATGTCAAATTTAATGCAGTTTATAAAAATTTTAACATAAATATTAAATATTTTTAAATGTATCGTAAATGCTGGTGATTTTGCACTTGGGATGACTTTACACCCCGGCTTTTCGTATAGGCTTTTCTTTAATTCTAACACTTAAAGATCATCTTTAGACTATCCTTAAGTCCTAGAATTAAAGCAAAGCTTGGAAAAAGCACGGGTTGCCATTAACTGCTCCAACTTATACGGACTTAAGACCTAAGGCTTAGCTATCCTTTAAGTCACAAATTTCCGAAGCTTGAAAACCTTCGAATATGCCACACTGATTGATTCTTTATCCAATTTTATTCAGATTTTTTTTGTAAGATTCTCTGAAGAGCTTTGTAGTTTTTCCCCCTGCGTTTCCACATCCGTTAAGGTGCCAAGTCACTATCGCTAACCGTTTGGCCTTTAGCTCTGATGACAACCGAACGGAGGACAAGCAAATAGCGTAACGTAATTTTTCGGAAATAAATTATATTACTCTCGTCTTTTCTGTGAAATTATAAATTACAAGGATATGATGTTCAATTTCTAAATAAAAAAAAATTAAGTTTCGTGTTAAATATCTAGTATCGAAATTAATGATTTCAAATTCTGAATCAAATGCTAATGATACTTCATCTATTCCAGTCTTGCTTTGCGGTTTTGTGTTTCTGAAAGCTTGAAGGTTTTCCTGAGCAGATTTGAAAATTAAAAAAAAAAACTTAAAACTTTAGAATTTCCACTTCAGCATGGTTTTCGTGAATTTGTGAAACTGCACCCCAAGACTTGAAGAAATTTGACACTTTAAATTAAAAAATATCTGTCGAAGAATACAAATCATCAGCCAATAAAAGCCGATTTTTATGCTCAATGCACAATAACTTTTGTTTTGTAAACATGTTTTTGACATTTCAATGAGAGTGAATGAAACCTAGATATAGTCATCTCGCTCTCTCTCATATGAAATTTTAAAAACATGTTTACAAACAAAATTTATTGTGCGTTCGGCAATACACTGCTGAAAATATTTTGTAAAATTATTCACAAATATTTGTGAATTATCATAGGGAATGAAATACTCGTAAATGGTTATACTAAAAAAAAGTTCCTAAAAGTTTGTATTTTTTCACAAATATTGTTCGTAATGATCATACTTGACGAGCATATTTTCACGAACGTTTAGTTAAGTCAAGTCATATCATGTTCAATCATGTTTGTATGATCACCACTGAATTCTTATTTTTTGTACACCCTAATAATTCCATTTTGTATTTAAAATTTTGAAGACTCATAAGAGTTGAGAATAAATTAAAAGAAGTTGACACTTTTATTGCCTTCTGCACTTGGACAAGTTAAAAGGGAGAAATTCAGAGAACCCATAAATGAATCACAAGGAAATGGTGATCTCATTATTTTTACTATTGAATCACAAAGATCTTGAGCAGTGGCTCAAAAGTTATATAAGATGTAAAAACACAATTTTGGACAGAATAAAGTGGACATCGAGAGAAGCAAGAAGTCTTCTTTATTTCTCAACATTCTGATTTCCCCGCTCGGAAATCATAATTGTTTGTTCACAAATGTGCGTAAGTCGTAATAATTTGTAATCACATGAAAAATGTTCGTAAAATTTTGTTAGACAAACAAAAAATGCTAGTCAAATGCCCAAATTACAAATAATCTCTGGGATAAGTACAACCTTTTACGAAGTTCTCGCTGAGATTCTTTACAATCTTTTTGTAGATTATACATTTTATGAGCATTTCGTAAATCCCAAATAAGAATTCACAAACATTTACGAACAATTTTACGAAATATTCTTTCTGTGTACAGTAGAGCCTCGCTATAGTCCATATTTGGTTGCAGACTGGTCACTTGCGTCGCACTACAGTCCACGTCATTTTTTTAAAATTATCAACGACTTTTAGTATTGAAATTGCTTGACGGATTCCACTTTCTTTGCGATTGTGGTACTTGTCCTTGCTCTCTTCATTGTGGATCACAATTATCACAACTACTCAATAAAGTTTGCCAAAAATAATAAAATAATTATGACAATATTGCATCTCGCGTACTAAAAAACATAACCTAATATAAATCAGTGTTTTGAAATCAACGGTCGATAAATTGTGGACTATAGAGCGATGGCTTATAGCGGGGTTCTACTGTAGTTTTATTTCAATGTTTAAAATCTTATCTCACTATTGCACACTTTAAGTATGCAGAGTACGCGTTTCAATAATTTCGCATTTAGAATTAAAAGTAATAAATAAAAAAGGATCAAAACGCCAAAAAAAAGCTCGAATAAAATGCTGCTTGTTCTCTCTGAGTAATTCGTTTCAGAGAATCATTCCCAAGATAAAGACCAAGACAAAGAATAATCTGTGAAGAATGCGATTCCCCGATCTAAGCAAGACGAGACAAGAAGAAGACCCATTGGATGAATAAGGCTGCAAGAGCCCCGCCAAATAGTCAGGTTGATGGAATTAAAATATAAAAATTAATAACAACTCCTGCAAATACTCATAACTTTAGCAAATTACTATAATTTTATAACCATTTACAAAATTTCTTGCATCTCTGCTAAATTAAGCTTCCAGGCTATATAAAATTATACTGGTACATCCAATAAAGGATTTCAAAACTCTGGTCTAAATGAGCATTCTTTTAATCTCCTCTGTAATTCAAATTTAAATTTGTCAAACTCACAAACGCTCTGTAACGAGCAGAAAAAATCCGAAATCCACAAATTTAAATGTTCAATGATCCAAAAAATGCTTTTACACGCGAAAAGCCTCAAAAACTTTAAAATGACAAATTGACAATCTCTGGTGGTTTATCAATGTTCAAACAACCGTGAGTTGCATTTTTCCTAAAAACAAAAAAAAAATTGGGATGAAAACCACCCTCGTGAAAATATACTAAATTAATTTGACTTCAATTGAGGTGAACCATTCAATGAAGCATAAACCACCAGCGAGGGAAAATGTGCGAGAGGATACTGAAGCAATCATTTGCCGTCACGGAAAATTAATTGAATGGGAATTTATCTAAAAAAAAAAGCTCAAAAATTCATACAAGAGGCTAATATTGTAGATAAAAAAAAGATAGATCGATGAAAAGGTCACGAGAATTTGTAGGCGGAAGACAGAGAGATTGTAAAGTGGTTGTGAATTAATTTAATTGATTGGAACCACATTATTCATGTGATGGCTTTTGGCCAATTGATGCATTTAAGTGTCCTCTTCTGCCCATCCAGAGTACGATCTGCAGCTTCTCGACCCACTTCCGAAAGCTCTGCTACAGGATATTGAGCAAGAGTCACCGGATCTGCCAGCTCTCCTCGATGAAGACAATGTCAATGAGTTTCTGAAAATGTATGATGACCACTTTGCCAGGAATATCGCAACAACTGGAAGGAAAAAGGTGCCACCAACGAAACCCTACGTAGAGATGGTTGTGCTGTATGACCTCCTGAAAAGGGAAGCCAAAACTCTCATGCTCAATAAATTTTCGGTGAGTGCCAAATAAAAGGATTTATTAATAAAATCCTCAATTCTATATTTAGAAAGGAAATTAATTTTCTTTACTCCAACAATGAATAGCTCTAACCTTTCATCCTTGATCCCAAAAGCTGCTTTGGGTAATTGTGTCATGAACAGTCTTACAAATTTCCACATCGGATATTTGCAGGGCTACTCTGAGGAAATGCTGCGGGAGCTTCAGATGACATCCCAGTGGACAGGTGACAAGCAGTTGCACTTCGTCCTCAGCAAAGCATTGGAACGAAAGGACGTTACGAGATCGGATATTATGGCTCGTCTCAAGTCCATGATAAAAGGTATGCACTCCCCCCAATTGTATTTAACAGCTAAACATGCAGGGATGGGTTTTAGAAGCTTTGAACATGTCATGCAACCCCATGATACTCTTGAGCTTTTCTCACTCGAGAAAGCTCGTAAATGTCGCCCTGTGGACAACATCCAAGAACTCACACATTCCTACCCCTCAATTCCACAATAATCAACCCTCTCGGAAATGTTGTGGATTTTATGGTTGATGAATTGAGGAATGGTTGGGAATTTCTTCTTGAAACCTTCATTTATCTCTTAGTCTTCTATTTTGTTGTCACACTAAATTAGGAAGGAGAGGCTAGTGTGAATTTTTCGAAAGAATAAGTATCGCTCCAAATCTAAATTCAGATAAAACATATCAAAAATATTTATTTACTCTTGGAAAATCACAATTATTTCTCTATTTAGGTGTCTGCATCACCAATTCTCGTATAAACATTTCATTTGTATAGTCTCTTTTCATAATGAAACTTATTGACAGAAATGAATATTTGTATAAAAATTTAAAAAATAAAATGCTTAGGGGGAAGTAGGGCACCTTTGAAACTGGGGTACCTTTGAAATTGCGATTTTTCACCTATTTCTAAATAAAGTTCAACTTTATTGTGATTTAATTCAGCTGCACAGACAGATTGAGAAGCAAAATTACACTATGACATAGCTCAAATCCATTTAAAAATAGGTGAAAAATCCCAATTTCAAAGGTACCCCCTAAGGGGCTTTTCTGAATTACACGGTCAAAAATTAGGTGATTTTCAGGATTTTTTCATTTTACTATTTTTTTGACAAAAATACGAAACCATCTTCTTGACATTTTTATAATTTTTATACATTATTTAAATTAATTTTATTTAGATTAGATTAGAATATTTATTTGAAGATTAACGCCCCGGTTGAATTCAAGCATTTTGGACTATAGGGGGAAGTGGGGCACCTTTGAAAGTGGGGTACCTTTGAAATTGGGATTTTACACCTATTTTTAAATGAAATTGAGCCTTATCGTGATATAATTTATCTTCTCAATCTGTTTGTGTACCTAAATTATATCACGATAAGGCTCAGTTTTATTTAAAAATAGGTGAAAAATCTTAATTTCAAAGGTGCCCCACTTTCAAAAGTGCCCCACTTCCCCCTACAATATTATACATATTTCATATAAAAAATATAAATATGTTTAATTTTACCCTGCATTATTGATCCGATATCAGTGCAAATATTTTGCTTTTTAAGTGTATTATGGGTTAAAGTTACCCTTTTTCATATTAATTTTACACTTCAAAAGGTGTAAAATTAACATGAAAAAAATGTTGATATATTTTTACATCTAAAAAGTGTTAAAGTTCTCAGGAAAAAATTAATCGCACCCCCTTTTTATTGATTAAATATTGCGCATAAATTCTGTGGTACTCAATGGGTCAAGTGGTAGAGAACTCGCTCTATGATGCAAGTGTCCCGGGTTCGAATCCCCTTTAGGTCACCAGGAATTTTTCTGGCGTTAAAGGTGTTCGGATTGCATCCAGTGAGCTTCACTGCACTTGATTCCACGGGAATGGGACTGACAACCTCATCCCGTACAAGAAATAATAATAATAATGCATGTCTAGAAATCCCCTGGTGGGAAGACCTAGTTCCTTTATGGAATGTTGTGCTAGCATTATTATTATTATTGTGCTTAAATATTATGTTTAAATATTGTGCTAATGCTGGAATTATTTTTTTTTTCATTTTGTCGTAAAATAATAAAGAAAAAATGCTGTTTTGAGGCTTCGTGAACCATGTAACCTCCTAAGATTTTAGTGATGTAGGGTAAGTGTGCCAAATTTCGGCATAGTTGCATGCAAGCGTCAAAGTCTCAAGTTTAAAATGGAATATTTCAAATACAAATTGATTTTTTTTAAATTTTTTCTTCTTAAAGAGTGTTGCTTGGAACCTTGTAAAGAGTTTGCCGTCTTTATTTACTCTAAAATCATTCTTAATACATTTTAAAATGAATAAAAATATAAACATAGCTTTGGTGCTCTATTTCGGCCACCTTATTCTCATAGTTCCTTGCCCTTCGGGAATTCTTCCAATGTCTTTTTCACGTCATCTCGTTTGTCGAAGTAACATTTTTTGTTATTCTTTTGCATTGTATTATCTCTAGAGTATGTAAAATCTAAAAGTTCATGGAAATTCGAGGAACAAAAAAGGTGGCCGAAATTGCAAGCTGGCCGGAATTTGGCACACTTACCCTATACAACATTTAAAGAATGTTTTCTGAGATTCCACTTAACAATCTCGAGAAAATTTTTTTGCAAGTTGCACTCAATATCTTTCATAAAATTAATATTTTCATAAAATATTGTTTTATAATTTTTTGCAATTTTGGCATAGGGAGAAGTGGGGCACCTTTGAATGTGGGGCAGCTTTGAAATTGAAAATTTTTACCTATTTTTAAATCAAATTGAGCCCTATCACGATATAATTTAGCTGTACAAACAGATTGAAAAGCTAAATTACTTTATAATATAGCTCATTTTCATTTAAACATAGTGGAAAATCCCAATTTCAAGGCTGCCCCACATTCAAAGGTGTCCTACTTCCCCCTTCATATTATAAGCAAAAAATGTATTATTTTATAATATGATTAATTTTTTGGACTAACCATAGAAGTGCTATTTAAAAAGTGAACTGTTTTTAGATACCTCTCAAAAATTAGTTAAGAATCAATTTGAAAAATTCCCAGCAGAGAAAAGTGGGGCACCCAGGGTAGCTTTAAAATGGGCCAGTTTTGAAATTGGGTTTTTCTACTATTTTTAAATGGAATTAAGTCTTATCTGAAGCTAAATTTTTATCATTTAATGGCGTAGATTCAATATTAAATAGGAGAAAAAAGCTCTATTTTTAAGCTACCCCAATTCAAAGGTGGCCCACTTCCCCCTATATTAAACAAAATAAAAATTCATTTAATTTCATTTACAATAGTGCAGTACCATAAAATCTTACAAATGATATACAACCTGTTTACTTGTTGCGTCCACTGGCGTCTTAGCGTTAGTAGCTAACTTCCGAAGCAAAACGGTGGAAAAGCTCCTTCATAAGTTGCATATGCCTGAGGCATATATAAGACATTTAATTCATTTTGATTTTTTTTAAGAATTTAATTCTTGAAATTTAAATTGCTACTACTTCTTAAAACAGTAAAAAATAGTGTATTTACGCTTATATTTTGATCATATCTATCTTTTATTTCTGGATTGAACTCTTAACAACGCTGTGAGACCTTCGAGACGTACTTGGTATAACAGATAACAAACAAAACTGAAACTTTAATAGAAAATTAACTTTTTCGTAAACTATCTGCTACAATTTACCCACTCTAAAATATTTGAAATGAAATTTAAAGGATTAAGGATTAATGAATTTGGATTTAGTCAGTGAAATTCTTTGGAAAATTTCCGCTTTAGAGAATTCCTAATAATGAAATTTTCTGTATACTGAAATGCACTTTGCATGTTTCTGCATTATTCATGCACAAAGAAGGACTTTTGTCATCTCTTGTACAAATGTCTCACACTCCTTAATTCGCAATTGTAAACAAGAGATAACCCCCGAAAGCATACCTTTGATAATTTACAGTGAATTGCTTCGTTATTGTCTTACAGTGTATCTTCATTTACATGGGAAACATTTATCTCACAAAAGCTCCCGCAGAAGCTTTTTAGAAAGAAAAGCTTTTTGCTGTAGTGAATTTTATAAAATAGCAAACTTTTCAATTAAAATCTTCACATTCTCTCAAAACTGATTAATTTCTCTAATGAAAGCACAAAAGAAAGAGGGAACTCAAAACAGGGAATTTCATTTCATGTGCAATATTGTTTGCATTTTATGAAAAACAATTCGTTAATTTAAATATTTTATTTTAAGCAAATAATGCTGAAATAGCTTTATTCACTTTTTCATCGCCCCCCAACAACAAAAAAAATGTGAAAACAAAATTGGAAAAAATCACAAAGTGATTTTGTTGAGGAAAAAAAATTTATTATCTCTTTTTATCTCTTCTTGTTTTGCAATGGCGTGGGCTTCAAAAAAATATCACACAACAAACTGCAGATCTGGAAAATCCCCATAACATCACGACAAAAACCATAAGTCAAATCCCGCCACTTCAGTTTGCACCGTGAGAGATATTTTTTTTACTGTGTATGCAATTTTAATTAAATCTAAATAAAAATGTTGCACATTTTGTTTTATTTTGTGGTTGAGCTACAATTTCATTTTTGCGGTTATGTTCCTGCGAGTGATTTCTGACGGATTAATTTTCAAGTGATGAAGTTAATTTAATTTCTGAATTTGACTCAGAGAACACAGCGAGATTAATAATGGTAAGCAGACTTTAAAACATTTTTCATTATTTTCTTTTGATCAACAATTCTTTTTGATGAATATTTGCTGGATATATATTAGACGATTATTGAGAATTTGACTACGTATTTACTATGTTTACCACGTATTTACTATGTGGTGTAGGGTAAAGTGGTACAAGTTGGACAACGGTACAATTTGGACAGGGCTATTTGTCCTGATAAATTTAGTACTTCATTTTTATTTGTAAATTTTTAATGCTTTAGTTTTATAATTTGGTTCCTTGTGCTTAAAAACAAATTTTATACTATATTTATCGAGAAAAAAGCCATATCCAACTTGTACCGGCGAATTGTCCAACTTCTAACACTAATTCCAAATTATATCACTTTACCCTATGGGTGAAATGTAGATCAGAATGTACTCTATAATTTTGCCGTAGAACATGATCTTATCGAGTAGTAGGTGAGATTGTTAAGGATCTCACCTAATATATAAGATTTAAGCAAATCTGCGCAATATTATACGATGATTAGGGGAAAGCGTCATGACTAATTTTTTTCTGTTTCTCAATAAAAGTGGAAAGTGCCCAGTTTTTAAAACATATTGCGAAGTCACATTTATTCAGAAACATAGGATAAATTTAGTCATTATAAAGCTTGAGATCGTACGAAGCATGGGCACTTTCCCCTATTCCCAATTGTAAAAGTTATTAATGTCCTGTCCAGAGAATCTTTTTTTAACGAGAGTGTATGATGGTTTTCAATTTGTTTTCTTATGTTTTATCATGATTAATAAACTTTTGTAGACCCGTTGTTCTTGTCTGACGGAATAATGTCAAGTAGCACTAAAAACGGATATACAGTGGGACCTCGATAGAGTCAACTAATTATTTCCAGACGTCTTGACTCTATTTGATTCGTTGACTCTATCGGAGTCCTAAAAAAATTAATTAAAATGTTAAATTTTGATATATAAAGGGGTATTATTTTATGTTTGTACTAGATCGTTGATCAGGGGAATCAGTGACGCAATAGGCAAGACCGTCGGCTCTTGGGCGGATCGATTCCCCGGTTCGACTTACTGTTGTGAGTTCGAATCCCGCCCGGTGCAAAGATCTGAATGTCTAATTTAGACCATTTTCATATGTTAATAATGTAATATAATGCACCGCCTACGCCCAACAACTCCGGGAGCATGGAAGAAGCATCCACAATGCAGGAAGGCGCTCCTAGGCGAGTCTACAAACGGACTAACAGATTCATCTAACACGGGGTATGGACATTGTAAAAATGATTACCTTTGTAGTGAATATAGCTCAACACGATTAATAATAATAATTGATAAATTCAACACGATAGTAGAATATTTTTTTAAATTAATCCATAAATTCTACACCATCTGAGTTGAAGAAGATTAAGGAATGATTTTTAAGAATATTTTTATTATTAGTAAATACACTCAGTCCCGGGATTACCCACATTTTCGGGACCGAAAAAACGCGCGAAATGGAATTATGCATCAAAAAAATTGCATACCCGCAGGCGATTTCTTTTCAATGAATTTGCATAAAAATTTTAATTTTTGTTGCTTATTTTTGTTTTTGATCCAAATTTTCTTTTGAGATACTGATATTTTAATGAATTTAGACGTTTTCTTTAGAAGCGTAATTTTATGATCGTTTTTCGTGTACATCTTTTAAAGAAGTAAGGTCTTTAAAAAGTTCGAATAAATTTAGAAAAGTTTCTTCACTATACTCAAAAAATCTAACATCCTGCACGTTTTTTGTAATCCGAGTTCAATTTTTTAGTTTTTGCTATAATATTATTCACTTACAAATTAATGATGGCTCAAAATTCCTTACATTGTGATCATAGACCTAATCAAGAAATCTTAAGACAAGAGAGAAAAGACAAAAGAACTTTCAATCCGTCAAAAAGCTTAAAATCACGTAAAGAAAAATATTTTGTTGGAAAATGATTACACGGTTAATATACATACGAATTTTATCAAAAAAATTACCATGTCCTTACATAAATATTTTTTTCTTGTATTCAAAGTGTTACGTTGATACACAATAAGACTGGTTATTTCAAGAAGATCATAATAAAATCATATAATATTATTAGTTCAATAATAAAAGAAAAGTTAACTCTATCAGAGTAAATTTGGGTCCAAGTTGACACTATCGGAGTCAGTAGAGTAAAAAAATAGCTGTTGACTCTATCGGGGGTTGACTCTATCGAGGTCCCACTGTATTTGAATTTGAATTTATTTCGTCTCATTCTTGACCTTTCCCACCCCCCATGCGTCCACCGCCGTCTTAGCGTTGATTCCAAACTCCAAGACAAAACGTTGGAAATGTCCTTTCACTGGTTGTATGTTTCGGTTTTGCAATATGTTTTACATTTCATTGGGGCTAGGTCAGTCAAAAAGACAGAGCAGGATTGCCAAGCTAATCTAATCAGCTAGGAGAATGTTGGCATGGTTAGCACAGAGTGAACCTTCAAACAATGCTAATTCTCTCTTTGTTTGCAAAGAACTGACTTACCATTTCTCATCTCGTCTCATAAGCTTAATAATTATCTATCTTATGGCTAAGAAATGACGAACTAGCTCTTTGCAAATAAAGAGAAAATTTACAATGTTTGAAGGTTCACTTTGTGCGAATCAAGCCAACATTCCCCTATATGACAATTTAATTTTAACCTAATTTCATAACTTTTCATAATCACCACTGAGTGAGTGTATCGTATATGCATTGTCATATTAAAATTAGTCTGTTTTTGCTGTGAATTTGCTGGAAGTTTTAGCGGGTCACTATAAAGACCTGTAAATATTGGCATTGTCCTGATGGAACACAGCTCTCTTTCTAAAGGACAATTTTGGTCGATTCTGGTTAATGGTTTTCTTTGTTTTCTTTCAACAATTTAGTTCTTCAATGTAAAGACCCAAATAGATTCAGGTTGATCCTTGAAAATATTTAGCACGTAAAATTTGACAGGTAATTATCAAGTAAATCATTAAAAACTGAAAACTTCTAATGGAACCACCTAATCCGAAGAAATTTATGCTTTATTTAAAGTAATTTTCCAATTTTCTCTTGAAATAAACTTAGAAAAACAAACTTGTAGCGCTTTGGTAAGTATAGTAAACCAAATTGTATAAGTATATCGTGCTATATAAATATCTTTTGCTTTCATAATTCGATTATTTCTTTGTGATAGTGCTATGAAACATAACAATTTCTGTGCAAACTATGAAAGGGGTATATACTAGAAGCTAAAACCCCAAGTGAGAGTCAAAAGTTACAAATGTAAGCACATAAAGCAGATGCTGAATGTGGTGAAATGGAAAAGTTATCATGCCACTTAAATTCTCAAGCTCCCTCTATTGTGCACAAAGCTCACGTTTTCCCAATCCTTCCTCCAGAGAATCCCTTTTCCCTTTTGCAAAGATAATATTTCTGCCGTCGATATTCTCTAGAATATCGCATTAAGAGCTGCAGAAACAAAACAGTGTGAATTTGCATTGGAAGGAAAGTTTCCATTGAAGGCGCACACTCTCATTTCACCCGAAAGTATATCCCCATCAAGTGGGGAAGGGAAGTGCATCAAATGGGAACAAATTCAATTTTGTAAACTCTCCTCCATATAGCATCCATCTCTCAGTGGAAAAGTTTTCGAGGACATCAACAGTGGAAATTGCGAAATTCGATAGTTTTATCTCGCGAGAGATTTCCCAATTTTTAGTTTTTCTTCTTTTTTTTGAACAGAAATATCATCCACCAAAGCAGACTTTTTCGGTCTGTTATCGTTAGTTTCTTGTCTTCAATTTACAGAACTTTCCGTGCTTAAAGAAGCTCATTACGCGGATGTTTAAGCTTACATATCTTGAATAAACATCACATTAAAATTCCATATATTCTTATTTTATAAACTTTTCCTAGAAACTTCTTCCACAAGCTTAAGAGGACACTTAAAAATATACTCCTCAGAATCATCCAGGAGATAGTAAATTCACTATGGACTTTATGATAATGTCTTTCTCATGAATAAAACAAAATTGAGGTTTCCCATTGTTCTAGATAATTCCTGAAAAAGTTTACTTGTAGTACTAAGAGAAACCAATTTATAAAAATACTGCCTATGAAATATTTTAAAAAAAATTAATAATATTAATAATCTCTTTTATAAAACTTATTGTTATTCATGAAAAAACTCAGCTAAAACTTTGGATTCAATTTTTAACATATTTGGCAAGCTACATACGGGGGAAATCGGACTGATTGAGGTACGATTGATTTTCGGAAATCTAAAATGTTGGAAAATTATTATTAATACTCAACTCTTCGATATCCGCAGATGTTTGATAGTGGAAATGATATTAGGAATGGAGGATTTTTTGACTTTGTTGTGTGTTTGACAGCTGTCATAATGATATTGGGAGAGGCAAAGCGCCCCAGACTTTGGGAAGTGCTCGAACTCGTAACTTAGATGCTACACTGAGGGAAATGGATCTGGGAGCCGGGGTTAGAAAGAGGTGTTGAATATGCACCATGGCAATCGGGGTTTAAATTTACACCAAATAAAGCCAGAAAGAAGTGAAATTCACACCAACTGTACTTTAGAAAAATTAACCCCGCCGAGTGTTATATCTACACTGTTCATTAAATCTGGGAAAAGACTCATAAAAAAGTAATATTCATCAACCAAAAAGGCATGATCATGTCTTGTATGAATTTAGTACATTTTCATTTCATTATGATATAAAGAAAGTATAAAAAACATTTTTTTAAAGAATATAATTCGTTATAAAAGATTTAAACCCCATCGAGTGTAAAATTTACACCGCAATGAAAAAAATTTAAAAAAAACTCCAAGACGAGTGTGATAAGTACACTTAACAGTGGTTTTTGAACACTTCCTTGGGGTTGTTGAACAAAACGACGCCAATCATTTTTCGCATTCTTTATATTGGTTTTAGTCTATCCAGAGCGTTCATTTGAAAAAGTGCTATGTGACCGTGAAAGTTTTTCCTGTGATTTCATTTAAAAATTGTGATTTAGAGGACAAATTTCTACATGAAAAGGGCGGTAAGTGTATGAATTTCCTTAAAACGTGGTGAAAAAAGTGAAATATGGGCCAGAAAATGAAAAAAAAATCTTGTTTTCTGTGAAAATGTTGATGCCGTGCTACTTGTAACATTTTTGTTTGTGGTTTTTTTTGCAATTATTAAACATTATTAATTCAGTTATATGAGAAAAATGAATTGTTTGGATTAGAAAAATCTGTTATCAATTCAGTGTGTCAATAAAATTGTTTGATTTTTATTTACAGTTTTGAGGAAAAATACCCTGTTCAAAACGATTTATGTGGAAAATGATAAGACTTTTACATCTACATAAAACTATATAATGCAGAGACTGGATTAAGCATCGTCGTCGTAGATATTGATATCAATATCCTGAACCTGCTACGACTGCAGGATATACTTTACTTCTGTAAAAATCCTCATGGTATGTAATACATTTATTTTTAAATTTCGTTTCTTACTGTTTGTGCGATCCTATTTTTGTTAGAACACCTTTAAATTATTATTTACGGATGTGCTTGCAATCACGATAGATATATTTTTTACTCAAAATTGCAATGATAAACTAACATCCGATGTTACCTGCGACGATTCTCAAATAATTCTCAAATAATAATTACAAGTTTTAAACAATATGAACAATATGAACATTTTCAGAATTATAAAATTACTTCGTTAATAGTCTGATTTTCATAATATAAAACTTGAGCATGTTGTTTTATTTTAATATTATATTTTTTTTTTTTAATATTGGATATGAATTTTATTTTCCAGAATCAAAGAACATTCTAAGTCTTTATGGTTTGCGTAAGGTTTTGCTTCTGATACACTCTTCGTGACTACGGGAACTATTCTGTACTCTCCGGAATGGCAAATTCTACGCACGCCAGTCTCAAACGACTTCGACAGGATCTTGCAGCAGAGACTAAAAAGACAACTAACCCCCTATAAATCATCTGGGAAACAAGTAAGGTTCTAAATTGTTTTCTTTGTGTAAGTTTAGAACACACAACATCCGTTTAAATTAAATATTCAAAATTACAATTTTTCATTATATATTTAGAAAATGTAAGAGAAACCATATAAAGATATAATTTTTTTAAAAGTGCACAAGAAAATAGTGGTCACTCAAATTTGGTTGTTGAGAAGGTATTTAAAATTTCACAATACAAATTCAAAGTTTTTTTCATGATTATTGCTAAATACTTTAATTCTTGTATATGATTGTATAATGATTGCTTGAAAACGAGATTTATAATCAAAATAATTCGACTAAAAGAAATGTCACTTTGTTATAAATTTAATATTATGTTTCGTGAAAGGTCTTTGTACAACCCCTGAAGAATTAATTTCCTACAGAACATAGTTTCTTAAAATACTTGGAAAAATATTACTTATTTAAAAACCCTTAAGTTTTCGAAGCAAACAAGGAGATCCGTAAAAAAAGGTAATTCGTTCTCATGAAAGAAAATAAGATGTGAAAAGGATTTCCAAAAAAAAATGTTAAAACATAAGTTTATTAAGGAAATGAATCATTAGATGTATTTATGTATTACTAATGTACTGATGTTATGTTACAAAAAAATTATAACAAATAAATAAAAAAAAATATTTAAACTAATTTGAATTTTTTATTGGGATGAATGAATGTAACTTCAAAGAAAAAGGGGTAATATATGCATTTGATGAGGTTTGAATATTTTAAATACTATTAGTGTGAAAATAACCCTCAAAAGGGGTTTCAAATAATTTTGCAGCGTCGGTGTGAAATCCACACCCGATGGGGTTTGATTTTTCTACTTAATCTTTTTAACCCCCGCCTATTACCAAATTTACTACTGGAGAGGTTTGGTTGATTCGGGGTTAGAATTTGGTGTGAAAAATAACCCCCGATTTGTGCATATTTCACACCCGTATTTCTCTCAGTGTATACGTCCAAATTACTTTCGCATCATTTACTATTTACCGGTTCTCACCTCATATAAATCGATTAATAAATCACTCAAAAGATCCCTCACGATAGTTCTAATGGCTCCGACACACCTTTTAGATCAGGAAAATTTCATGAAGTCGAAATTCGAATCCCTTTCTTTCTCACGAACTTTGCATATGTCTATCTCATTCTTTCACACTGTTCTTCTTCTTTCAAACATCATAACAAATTCAATTTAGCTCAATCGAATTTGGAGTCTAAAAGAATGAGATAGTCATATGCCAAGCATGTAAGAACGAAAGGGATGCGAAGTTTGATTAGTGATATTCATAAGAGTAGTAAAATTGATTTTCGGACAAAAAAATACTTATCGGTTCATAACCGGTTCATTACCGGTTCACAACCGATTTGAACCGGTGATTGAATTTTGAGAGATTTATAAATCACTTAAATTATTTTCCAAAAAACAAATCAGGGGTTATTTAATTGGATTTCTTATAAAAAATGGTTGTCGGTTATGAATCGGTTCATTATCGGTTAAGTTTTGTCGGAAATTCCAAGACCTTTCCAACGAGCTCATATATGACTCCATTCGATTGATATATGCACTCTCTAGAGACTTTTTATCCTTTGATCTTGAAAAAACCATTTTTAGGAATTCAATGATATTTTGGTTTGGTAACGGTTTGGCTTAGAGCTGGCGACAGCCGGGTTCACAGACAGATAGACGGACAAACAGCATGAAAAGTGATCTCCCGTGGGTGGAAGGTGAACATTTTGAGGAATAAAAAAATCGAGATATTATACTGCTCTCTCCATGGAGTTCGAGCAATAATAAATAAAATAAAATAACAAATCTTTTCTAACAGAAGCTTAAATATAATTCATCAGTGTTTCGGAAATGAGTCGGTCTTGAAAAACAGTTCGCAAATAAATTCTAAAAAAAAAAAATCAAAAATAATTTGCCAACAGTGTCAGAATTGATATAACGCATGGATCTGTATAAAAAAAAGCGCCATTAATACCCTTGAAAAAATGGGTTAAATTTTCCAACAAATACAAAGCCTAGAATGAAGATAATCATGCAAAAGTCCCTTTTTCGTATTCAATTAAAGCTGTTGAACATTTTTTTAATAGGAAGCTCTATTTGTGGAACCATCCGAAAGCTTTGAAACAGTGGTATACAACAATAATTTTTTTTAATTATTTCGACGTTGATAGCAATTTATTTTTAAATTATTCTAGAGTTACATATTTGAGGAATTTTTTTATATAAATTTTCATGAGTAAGGTAAAATGAGGTAATTTGGAACCATTTACAATTTGGGACATTTGAGATTTTCTCACTGTTTTAGAGATTCAAAAGGATTAGAAGCTGTATATTTTCTTCTTAATCTGAAACCATGAGAAAATCTCAAATGTCCTAAATTGTAAATGGTTCTAAATTACCTCATTTTACCCTTACAGGTCCTCAAATATGAGTTGCTTTTGTTAAGTGAATGAAGTGAAACTACCCAAAAATAATAGTTTATTCAAAGCACAGGCCTCCGTTGGCCACATATTTTTGGCATCTCTCTGGCAACACATGGATACCATACCGATAAAAGGAGCCGTCCTTGTACCGAAACTATATTTATTATTAACCGTCTTTTCGGCTTCTCTGACATTAGCCAAGTGCAATTTTTGTTGGTAACACACCATTGATCAGAATAAGTGATAATCGGAAAGAGTCAGATCCAGAGAAAACAGCGGGAGCTATAGCACATCCCAACTCAGCGTTTTGATGGCCTGGATTATAGAAATGCAATAATGCCCTGGAGCGTTGTTAAGTTACAAGCTCACTCGACCATGACTCTTGAACAATTTCAATCTTTTTTTTCACGTAATTTATTTATATTTAATCTGTTCTTTAGTAGCAATATTAGTTTCCCTTAGGGCCTTGACAGACCTAAGGATTATCCGAGAGACGGCTTAGCGTAATTATATTAGAAATAATGGTTAAACTACATTTCCATCATTTTCCACTAAGTCGTCTCTCGGCTTAAGTCGTAAGTGTGTCTAGGGCATTAGTTTCAGAACCTAGTATTTTACAATTCCCCTAATTCCCATAATTCCCCTTTGATCCCACAAAACGTAAAGAATTTTCTTTTTTCTTAAGAAATTTGATTGTGTTGTAGATTTTGACGCTTTTCCAGGTGAAAACTATAACGCTTCATACTCGAATGATAACCATTTCTCATCGCATGTACCGATTCTAAGCTTGAAATTCATTCTGTCATAGCGAAAAAGCAAAATGTCGGAAACGATTATTCGAATTTTGTCTGTTTTTCAGATGAATCATGCAACACTGATTTTCTTACATTTTATTTTTCTTTCTGCATGTAAACGCTTGAAAATACCTTGGTGGAATCATATTGACTGCCCCTGAAAGGTAACCGTATCATTTTTATCTAGTACCGCTTGCAGATCGGCTCTATCATTTGTTTTTTGGTCCTTTTGTCCCGTGCGTTGAAATCTCCATTTCTGAAACACTTAAACCGATTTTTACAGGTTGTTTCTAATGGATCGTCCATGCATGATCGTTCTAGCTCTCTTTAACCAAATGACATTCTTTACTTGATTTTTTCTTCTGATTTTTGCGAGGAGTACTAAAGTAGCAATAAAAGAATTTTCAAGATAAATAGACGATAAATGCGAGATATCATCTTTATTATCTCATTAGAGCTCCAATTTGACTTAAAATCTTCCATGTAAGTCCAAAAATAGACCCAAAAAGTTCAAGCATAACAACTCCATTGACTCGAGGAGTAGGATCCTCTTGAATTTTAGCATTTCTGGCCGCTCCTAGGCCACTGAAGGATTTTAAGACTCTGTTCAGGGTTTCCCATGAGCTTTCTTTTGCCGGAAGGTATGTCAGCCTCTGCGTTTCCATGACATCTCCGGATTCCTCATCCTCAAGATCCAACCCACCGGAATCTTCTGATGTATCTGGTGCAGGAGGATTGAAGGTGTCTGTCAGTGATCTCCAAGCAGACACCAAATTCGGCAGAATGTTCGTGGTAAGAAACACAAGTTTCCTCTCCCGCCAATCTTCATGCCACTTCAGACCATCTGCCACAAGTCTCTCAAAGGGATTCCTATCATCCTGCAAAGGTCCTTTAGTGACTTCCTCAGCTGAAAGTGGGAACAAAAAGTGACTTCTGCAATTCTTCACTGGGAGAGTCTTCATTTCGAATGGAATTTTAGAAAGAATTACCATCAATTTTTCTCTCTGTGGATTCCCGCGCATTGTTCCTTCTCTCCTGTAGTGATGATAAATGGAGTTTTGGGATGAGTTGAGGACTTTTTGCTGGAGAACCACTTTCAGTAACATCGCCAATTCCATCCTGAAGGGCGCCAATAAAGTTCCCCAACAGACGTCCATACAATTGAAATTTCTGCCTCATTCCATTTGTGTTCTGGGGAGAAATGAGCTCAACTTCTGCCTCTGTGGAATTCTTTTGTCCATCTTCCAGCTGCAATGAAAATTTATGAGGTTGTTGCATCTAGAATTTTACTAAAATTTAGGGTTACTTTGAAGTACAATATCTCAAGCTGCAATTTGGATAATTTTCAGAATTTAACATTAGGTTCCAAATATCGTAAAAAGCTTATTTAGGGTAACGTGTGGTATTTCGGGACAAGGTGCTTTTCGGGACATAATACGGATATTTCTGGATACATCAAAAACCTATAAATATTTGTTTTCTTATTATTTTAAACAGTGCTGAGTTTTTTGATTTAAGCCACTTTACAAGTGAAATTTAAACAATATTTTTATGAAAGAGTGAAGTTTAGACCTTCTACTTAAAGGTAAATAGTCAGGCTCAGTTACATTTATTTGCTTAAAATCTATTTTTATCTGTCCCGAAATAGGGTAATTGTCCTAATTCAAAACCATTTCCAGACGCTTTAACTTTGACAGAAGATTCAACACATTAAGTTCATATTTTTTCTGAAAAGAATTATATAAATTTGCTCCTTGACTTTTCTAGAATGCCAGTGTTTAGTGAAAATTCTTTAGATATAATTTGAAAACTTCTTAAATACAAGAAAAATACGCGAGCGGTAAATGCTTCTATTGGAAACATATTAATCCAAATGGAGATAAGGGAATGTTTCTAATTGGAGACAAAGAGTGTAGGGGAAACCACGACGAAAGGCTTCCAAAATTCAATTCAATTCAATTCAATGTATTTCTCCTCCTTGTTGAGTTGCTCTTGAATGCAGGATTTGTTCTTATTCTTGGTTTTTTTCCTTTCCCATCTAAAACAATAAGAAAATCCTATTTCCTATTGAAGCATTTACAAACACTTCAGAAAAACCCTTTTTGTTCACGAAATAGATAATTATTTCATTTGAAAACTTGACGTCCGTTAACAATAAAAATTAGCACTTAATTTAACTAAAATTAGCCAGAAATATGACATAAATGTTAAACAAAACGAATAAACAACAATCACCTCATTGTGTTTTTCATTGGAAAACATGGTCAATCGATGAAAAATTCAATGGTGAAAAGGTACACTTTTAATTTTTCTGAGAAATTAACAAATTAAACTTTGTGAATATGAATGGATTTTCGCTTTATTTGGAGCAAAATTAACTAAATAATGAAACTGTGGTATAGAAAATATATAAATATAATAATTTAGTACAATATTTATCATGAAAACAATGATGTTTCCATATGGAGTAGCGAAAAATTTCCATTTCGAGCAGGTTTTGAATTAGCTTAATTTACCCTACCCAATTGTCCCGAAATACATCATTCTTACTTCTTTACATTTTTTGCTATTTTGAATAGCATTTTTCGGTAAGAATCTTATTCTGAATAGAATAAGGAACATAAATATTTGTATCAACAAAGAAAAAACATAATTTGAGAAGTCATTAGGCTGTTTGAAATTTGAAAGTGCTAAAAAGTGTCCCGAAATACCACATGTTACCCTAAATGAGGGTATTTTGAAAATCACCTCAAAATTAGTCTCGAAAAGTCTCCCTTGTGGTTCGTCACTCAGATAAAATATCCCTCTCGTCTGCTATAATGTCTTCAAGGGTGTCTTAACTAAAATAAAAAGTCTTGCGGGTTCCAAACATAAACTTTCAAGGAACATAAAATGAGGGGATTTTAATTGGAAAATTCCAATTCAAGAATTCAAGGTCTAACAAAAGATTTCAAATAATTTGAAATAATTTGAACACTGTGTGACAAGATCGAAACGTTTCGAAATAAAATAGAAAACTGCCAGAAGTTCTATTTTAGTCAGGACACATTTGGAGAAATTACAACAGAGAAAGAGAAAATTCACCTGAGAGACAAACCTGAGAGAGAGGGAAGATTACCCGAGACTCCTCGGTGCATAGTACAGTGAAGTGCATTTCAAAAAAGAACAACGTTTAGAAGAAACATCAAGGCCTATTTTGCCCGGCAATTTCGAAATGCACTCCTCTGTGTTATGCGTGTTATGCACCAGTGAGTTTTGGAATATTACCACAATGATTTTTACCTGACTTATCCCTTTTACCTCATTTATAAACCTCCCAAGTGTGCCTCGGCTAAAATATAAATTATGACACACTTTTTCTTTTGTTCCAAAAGGATAGAGAATCTCCTTAACAATAATCGAAATTGAAATTGAAAATTGAATTTTGATTAAATTTTTGTTTATAATCCTAAAAAAAGATTACTATTTAGTAAAATTACTTAAACAAAAATGTTCGAATTGCTAATATTTGCGAAAGTTTTTCCGATTTTGCCGCAAACAGTTCACTAACTTGCATCTTTAATCACTCCTTGGCACCATATTAAATTCTGTATCTTTTGAAATAATTAATTTTATCGTCGTCTAGAAAAAAAATCAATATTTCATGCGGGTTTCTGTTCTGATCCATTTCCAAATAACTCCATTTTTTAACACTTATAAACCCCTTTTTAATCCCAAAATATATTTCAGCAGCTGGTCGATTTTCCCAACAATTATTTATATCAATTTCAGCAGAAAAAAAGCCCAGAGAACAATTAAAAATAAATTCCCTCAATAAAATCTCACCTGCAACTGAGCCTTGGTCTTGTCCCGGAAATCACTGATATGGCCCTCATTGATCTCCCTGGGGTTGAATAAATTGCCGAGAAATGGTGAAGCCAGCACCATCGGCTACCAGAAATTCAATTAAAACAATTTTCCACGATGCACCGAGGATGCACAGCAAGTATTGTACTTACCGAGAGCATGAAAAACAGAATCAATGTGGATTTCATTCCATTTGCTCGTCACGCAAATTGACCTGCTCTTTGAGACTTTTGACCACAAACTGGAAGTCCATGGATAGTTTGCATGAATATTTATTAAATTCAACCCGCGTTCGGCAATTCAATCAAACTGCCCCGCCAAAAAGTGCGCCATCCGCGCCACCTAAAAATAATTTAAATTGCTGTTGCACAAATTCACGGTGAGCTTCCCCCAATTTTTTTTATGGGGGCACATATGGGGCTTTGAAGAATGCTTTTCTTGCGAAAGGAACTCATATGCGGAATAAACAATGAAGATGTGCCATTGACTTTGATGTGAATTGGTCGTCAGATGTGTTTTGGAGCAATTATTGCCTGTTTTATTGGACAATGTAAAGAAAATGCAATATAGGGAGAGGTGGGGCTACATTGAAAATGTAATTTTTCGCATTTTTTCTAAAGGAAACTGAGCATCTCCATGAATTAATTTAGTTCCACAATTGTTTTATCCATTTAAATTCTATTACGTTAAAGCATAGCTTCCTTTAAAAATTTGAGAAAAAAATCTTTTTCAGTATAGCTCCACTTTCCTGTATGATCACGAATTAATTTATGTGTTAATCAGTTTTTTTATATTGCAGATTGATTTGATTATTTAAATATTTATAATAAAAGTAAAAAAAAATAATTCAAAAAGTGTAAAAACGAGTAACAACACCAATAATAAAAAATTTTAAAAAAAGTAATAAAAGTAATTGGAAAAATATTGAAATATATTATATAATATCTTTAAAAATTTAATATTTTAAGGCAGATTTTTAGAGTAATATCATAAACACGTAATTTTAAGTCTTAAAGTTGTAATATTTTTATTTCTTGGCAGGTTACAATAAATTTCTGATAATTTTTAGTAATCTCATTAGGGGAAAGTGCCCATGATTTGAACGATCTCAATCTTTATAATAACTAATTTTCCCTATGTTTCTATACAATATAAGAAAAACATACAAATAACAAACATAGAAAAAATTTAGTCATTACGAAGCTTGGGATCGTACGAAGTAAGGGCTTTCCTTAATTAAATTCAATGAAATTAAATTAAAATTAATTTTAATTAAATATGAGATGTAAAGTAGTAATTGGCTATTAATGTGTCAGATTCCCCTTTTTGTTATTTATTCTTTTTATCTCACCATTTGACAATAAATTTAATTCTACAATTAATGATTTTGGTATTTATTTTTATGGATGTATTTAATTTTATTTTATGATTTTCAACAGGTTATTGGTCAAAAGGCCTAAGACTTTGAATAGGAGATAGGTAAAGGGAGGAAACAAAAAAAATGAGATGTAATAATTTATTGGCATAATGCACACGAAATAATATCCATTTCATAATTTTACTGACTCATATCACTTTAAATTGCAATTTTATTTAGGTTGACGAAAATTGCTTCTAGTTAGTGTAGTGTGTAGACGCAAAAATACTGTAACCTCAGAGTAATACTACGAAGAGGACACGTTAGAACATTTTTTAAGGAGAAAGTGAAGCGACTGAAGCGACTTCAAAGATGAAATGTAATTAAATTTCCTCAATGCACGTGTTTCTTAATTGTTCCCCAGAGTCTAAATAAAATTTGGTGAACAGTTCTTAAGCCCAAAATGACCTTTTTGACCAAGAACTGGAGTGGAAACTGTTTAGTGATGAAGTACAGTGCTAGGAAGTGAAAAAAATAAATTTCCATGATGAGTGAAAAGCTCTAATCTGAGGGTTTCTTTTAATAAGTACATCTTAAACTTCCTTTTTAGATATCCAACCACCGAGGGCCGCTATGAAAAAAAAGTTCTTTCACAAAAGGAAGAGAATATCTTTTATGATTTTTTTGTTGGATCTCACGCAATTGGATATTAATTTTATATAACGAGCTATTAATTTAAAAAAAAAGTGAAGTGATTGAATTTGTCATAAAAGTGTGTGCATCGTCTGAGAAACCAATGCCGGTTACACTCATTTTATTCAATTTGAGGAAAATTATTTTGCATGAAAACTGGCACAGATTTTTATTAGAATGTTCTCTCCGTAGTATTACTCTGAGACTGTAACAGTACACTTTGAGATCTTTGGAATTTTAAGGACGTTAATGAAGGCTAGGGTAAGAGTGCATAATTTCGGCCAGTTTGTAATTCCGGCCACTTTTTTTGGTCCTCGCATTTCCATGAATTTTTAGTTTTTGCCCACTCAAGAGATTATACAGTGATGGAAATAAGTATAATTCCACCCTATTATTCCTTATAAAAAATCAACAAAAAAAGAAATCTCGAAAAAAAAGTCATACGTAGGATTACAATGTCCTTTCATGCCAGCACATAACCAGACTAAACAGAAAGCATCGTTTTAAGATCAATTTTCGGTGGAAAAGTCCTTTTTTCCACTGAAAAGCAACACTGTTAGAGGTAAAAAGCTCGTTTGGCCTCTAACAGCAGAAGACTTTCGACCCTTGGAGTACCTTAAGAGTCATGTATGGCGAATATATTAATAAATTTGACAATTATCTGATAGGACCTAGTAATTTTTCTTAGTTTTTAAGATTCATCGTCATCAAAACTTTATTTTTTCCTTAATTTTTGTTCGTTAAGCATTTTCCCCATGATATTTGAACAAAAATTAAAGTAAAAGTTTATAAAATGGAAGATAATTAATTAATTATAGTTAAAAATAAAATTATTAAAATACATTAACCTTAAATTGGTCAAAAATAAATACCCTAGCGCTAAATTTATTGAGTGTAAATACTTATTTTCACTCTAAAAAACAAGATTCTATTATACTGTAGAACCCCGCTATAGGCCATCGCTCTATAGTCCACAATTTATCGACCGTTGATTTCAAAACACTGATTTTAAGTTAGGTTATGTTTTTTAGTACGCGACATACAATATTGTCATAATTATTTTAATATATTTGGCAAACTTTATTGAGTAGTTGTGATAATTGTGATCCATAATAAAGAGAGCGATGACAAGTACCACAATCGCAAAGAAAGTGGAGACCGTCGAGCAATTTCAATACTAAAAGTCGTTGATAATTTTAAAAAATGACGTAGACTATAGTGCGTGTGCGACCCAAGTGTCAAGTCTGGAACCAAATATGGACTATAGCGAGGCTCTACTGTAATTCTAAAAATGCTTAGAATAAAAAATCAAAAGGTCGATTTTTTATGTTGGCATGAAAGGACGTTATGATCTACGTATGACTTTTTTCGAGACTTCTTTTTTTGTTGTGTTTCTTTAAGGACAATGCGGTGGAATTATACTTATTTCCACCACTCTACAATGTAAAAAGTAACAAAAAATGTCGCTTCGACAAATGGGATGATGTGAAAAAGACTTTAAAAGAATTCCTCAATTGGATCAAATTAATCAATTGGATTAATTTATTTCGAAAATGAAGTTTTCCCGTGAAAATAGAAAGCTTATTACATTTTTCTAGACAGAAATAGTGAAAAAATACAGTAAGGGGAGGTGGGGCTACATTGTTATTTGATTTTTTTCGCATATTTCTAAAGGAAACTGGGTTTTAACTTGATTTAATTTTGATAGACAAAACAATTATGGATCTAAATAAAATATTTGTAAAGACCAGCTTAATTTAGAAATAGGCGAAAAAATCGTATAACAATGTAGCCCCACAGCTCAAAGTAGCCTCACTTCCCCCTATTCAATAACATTTTCTTTAAATTCTCTTTTAACCCTTTAACGACGAGACACTTTTTACGGACTGAAAATCAATAAAAAAAATTAAACTGAGAAACATAATCAATGATAAGTCTTACATCTAACCTTGGAAAGTTCAACAGAGTCTGATTCGGTGTATTTTGTTCTACTATGAATGATAGGGACAAAAATAGCCCAAAAATTTAAGTAATTTTTCTGACAATACCAATGAATAATATTTTTCGCTTTAATGAAAAATATTACGTATGAGTATTGTAATTCATATTGCCAAAAGGGTTTTGCTTAAAAAAATTGGAAGTATAAAAAATAAATAAAGTCAATTATGAATTTTGAGAATTTAAAAATTCGTCATTTTTTAGCTTAAATAAATATTTACTACATAGCAAATAGGTTGAGACTTGCAAGAAATATTTTAGATTCCTTCAACCCTCTACTTTACAATTATGTGCAGACATAAGAAATAAATAACTTTGGGTAGTCAGGAAAAATTATTTTCTTTATGGGACACCGGTGTTCCAATCGTCCTTAAAGGGTTAAGGGACTAACCAATTTTTTTTTTTAATATTGAAAGCTCGCAATAAAGAACCACTTGTATCAATCAAACATAAATTCTCCAGATTCCACACAAATTCTACAGTTTGTAATTTAATAGCTCTGAACTCGGCATATGAATTGCTCTTGGTGCTCTTGGAATCACTAACACGAACAATCAATCCACAATGACACGAATCTGCTTGGAATATTAATTTAACTAAATTAATTCGCTGAACTTGTTGGACAATGTGCAATCAATTGAATGAAATTGTTCTCTCTAAGATATTGCACACAAATTGAATTGCTCATTCATCCAATTAAGTCATTAACGAGGAGAATAGCGCTGAAAAAGAACACAAGAAGCTTTTGCAATCCAGTAGCATTGTTTAATTTCTCTCAGTGTTTCACTTGAAACGGTTGATGTTTAAAATCTTTCAAAAAAAACCGTTGGGAGTGGCAAGCTTGCAAGCCAGTGAGTCATGCAAGTTCATTGTTGACATTTGGGAAAAAGTAAACAAAACGTTCGAGCTTCCCGGAAAAGTAATTTCCTGACAAAATGAATCCTTTAACGTGAGTATTACCCTGGGAGGGATGGAAGGAAATTGCTGAGGAAGTTAATTATTTTTTCTACTGGTTTAGGAATATGAAAAATGTGCTGAAACTCAGCGAAAATGATCTGAAAGGAGGCTCAAAGTCCAGCTGGCACGATCAGTACAAAAACAGTGCCTGGATCTTTGTCGGGGGGCTTCCCTATGACCTCACGGAGGGGGATGTGATAGCTGTGTTCTCTCAGTACGGGGAGGTGGTGAACATTAACCTTGTCAGGGATAAAGCTACGGGGAAACAGAAGGGATTCTGCTTCATCTGCTACGAAGATCAGAGATCAACAATCCTGGCTGTGGACAATTTCAATGGGATCAAGGTGAGTTGGGAGATTCCCAGGTATGCTATCAGAGATTTCGAAGACTATTTGATGGATTTCAGTTGCTGGGAAAAACCCTAAGGGTCGATCACGTGAATGATTACAAAGCTCCGAAGGAAAATGACAAAATTGACGAAGAAACCCGGCGCCTCCATCTCGAAGGATGCGCTCCAAAGCCTCAAATTCCCATCGAGATGCTCAAGAGGGAAGATTCATCCTCCAGTTCCAGTGGCATTCGCCTCCCGGAAAGGCTTCCCATCCGAAATCCCGCAGAACCGCCTTCGAAAAAGGTCAAAAAAGAGAAGAAAGCGAAAAAATCCAAGAAAAGCAAGAAACGGAAGAAGAAAAAATCCTCCGATTCCTCAGATTCCAGCTCCGGAAGTGACTCAGAATCCAGACACAAGAGAAAATAAATAAAAATTAACATTTAATGATATTTCTCTATTTTATCTCCTCTAAAATGGAATATCGTGTTATTTTCTAAACTCAAAGAAAAAACATTTTCCAAAGGACTTGGAACGTCCTTTTTCCTGTTTTTTTTTTTTTTTAAACAAATAATCTTGGTGATAGTGAGTATCTCTATGGAGTGACTTCTATTGTCTCGTGTTTTCAGAGAAATAATACTTCAATAAATTGATGGGATTATTTTTTTTACAATATTTTAACTGCGAAAAACATTCCTTTTGATTTCATCTTTCTCATCACTTCATTTTCTTTTTCTATCTATCTGTGATATTTTCTCCTCAATCCTTAAACTCTTTTTTATTCGTTTTAGCTAGTTAACAAAATAAATTCATGTACAAAAAGCCAGTGAAATGCCTTACGATTTCTCTCTTCAACAGAAGTCAACGGAAATTCTCAATTTTTTTTTGAAGAACAAAAAAAAATAACCCCATTTGATCATTTTAAAACACAAAAAATATTTCTTTTTCTTTTCAAAAGAAATTCTCAGGTTTTGAGATTTTTTTTGTAAGAAAAAAACCAAAAACAATTTGCCATTAACTCAAAAAAGGTACGGATTCTTCTTCATAAATTCTTGTGAAGGAGTCCATCGGAAAGCTTTTCACGCCCGGAAAATGGGATGATGAACTGTGAGGTGCGAGAGAGCTCAGAGAAAACTGCTGGCCATTTGCTATCCTGCCTTGGAGTAAGGATTTGGCGAACTGACCAAGGGCGATGTTGGCGTTGCTCCACTTCGGATGCCATCTCCCTCGCAAATGTACTTCCCTACAAGAAAAAAAATATTTAAAAAAAAATGCATTTCAATAGAAGATTTAAAAATATAAAAGTCTTCCATACTGGGGAATTTTTCCAAGTGATATTCCTACACTGAGAAAAATCCGAAAAAGTTAAAATAACAATCCGGAAATGTTAATTTCACTCTGCAGTATTGATCCGAATTCGGTGTAAATATTACCCTTTTTAGGTGTATTATGGGTTAAAATTACCCTTTTTCATGTTAATTTTACACTTCAAAAGGTGTAAAATTAACAATAAAAAAATGTTGATATATTTTTACAGCTAAAAAATGTTAAAGTTATAAGGAGAAAAAGTTAATCGCACCCCCTTTTTTTCTCAGTGTAGGAAAGGTTGATGAACTTCTTCCCGCTTTTCCAGGGAAATTTTCCATTTATTGTCTCAAAAAATCTAAGTAAAATTCCTGGAAAACTGGAGGATTTGTTCCACGGATATACCCGAGAAAGCCTGATAAATTATACCCACGTGCATCTCAAAATTTTCCCTAAAAATTTGGTCCAAATGTAGAAAAATGTTTTCAATTAAATCTCCCAGGAAAAGCTTCTGAATTTTACCCACTTCTAAGCGAACTTTCCTTAGATTTCCCTGGCAATTATTATTTGAATTTTTTTATTACCATTTTTGTTTTTTTTTTTTAATTTTCTTGCATTTACTTTACATTTAATTTTGATTTACCACGCGAGTTCCTCGGGACGTCCTTGAAAGAAACTACTGAGTTTTCACAACCTTTCTGAAGATATTTCCTGTACTTCTTGCTAATTTCTCTGCTTGAAATATTATATCTATTCCATATTATTACTCTTTGATGTTCTATATAAACATTTTCCAAAAAAAAAACATCTCGACTGAAGTATATTCTTAAGTGAAAATAAATTTAATATGGATTTCTTGGAGAAAACCTATTGAATTTTCCCCGTCGCTAGGGGGAAGTGGGGCACCTTTGAAATTCGGATTTTCTCATATTTTCAAATAAAATTGAGCCTTATCGTGATATAATTGAGGCGCTCGGAGCAGAAAAAAAACTCTAAGGCGTAAGCATTTCTCTATTAAAATAGCGTTTTTTTTTGCCCTGAGCTCTTCAATTTAGCTTCACAAACATATTGAGAACCTAAATTACATCATGATATGGCTCAATTCCTTTTAAAAATAGGAGAAAAATCCCAATTTCAAAGCTGCTCCAATTACAAAGGTGCCCCACTTCCCACGAATTTCCCAATTTTCTACGAATTTTCCCAACTGTCTCTCTTCAAAATTTTACTACTTCACGAGAGTATTCGATGTTCTATATGAATTTTTCCAAATAAAGACATCTCGACTGAAGTATATTATTAAGTGAAAATTAATTTCACACAGATTTCTTGGAGAAAACCAATTGAATTTTCCCTGTCTCTGTTGGGAATTTTCTATGAATCTTCCCAGACTTTTCTAGTGGCTAGTGAATTTTTCATACCTCCTCCGTAGGAAATTTCCTAAAGATTTCCCCAAGAAATCTTGAGGATACTTTAAAAATCAGGAAAAATTAAAGAAATATTTCCCATTCAAATCCTCAGGGACCTTCTTAAGCAATTTCCATAGTTTACCAAGTACATTTCAATACTGATTCCATTTAAATTCTTAGTAGAAAATATTTGGAGAAGGCTAAGGGAAAAATCTCAAAGTCAACATAGAGTGTTCTGTAGGAAAGTCCAGAGAA
The DNA here is from genome assembly GCF_024763615.1 of Phlebotomus papatasi. Classification (NCBI taxonomy): domain Eukaryota; kingdom Metazoa; phylum Arthropoda; class Insecta; order Diptera; family Psychodidae; genus Phlebotomus; species Phlebotomus papatasi. Next base: position 92,006,487 of record NC_077222.1, on the reverse strand, counting down.
TTCTTAAGAAAATTACCTCAGGAAATTTCCACAAGAAATCTTCCAAATTTCTCTGGGAAGTTACCGATTTTTCCGAAGTTTCCGAAACTGAAAATTGTCTTGGGAAATATGTACCTGCAACCTTTATAGGAAATTTTTACCTAACGAACGAAACGTCTCCCGGTCATCAAAGATCATAATACATAAAACTATAGTGAGGGCCATTGTCATTCATGGTTTATAGGTAGTACCGATAACCCAAGCTGAAGAGCAATCGCTATCGCCACTCGCCACTGCTCTTTGTGAGGCGAATGCTAAGATGGAACTATGGCTCAGTGAGGGAAACAGTTAGTTAAGAGTACTGTATCCGGGAGAACCATGAGCTGGGGCCGTATCCGCCGTATCCTATCCTCCAGATGTGAGAGTTTGATATTGTGGAAAAAGTCAACTCTCCGTGTGGAACTCGCTTATTCGGTATCCACGAAATTTCCGATTGGAAATTTTCTCACCAAAAACCGGGGAGAATTCTCGAGTGGTATTCCCGGTGAGAGTTTGATTAATTTACATAGAAAATAAGCAAATAAATTGAAATATCGCGTTTTTTTTAAGTTTTAAATTGTTTTTAAATGATTATTTGACTTAATAAATACAATTTCCGTATATTTATAATAATAAATTTCAATGAAGTTTTTTTTCTTAATAAATTGCAGGAATTTCGAACTTTTTTCTTATTATCTCTTATAATTTTCTATTTTTTTTGAGTTTGATACCAATCAATTTCCAAATTATTTATTATTTTAATATTATTTTGTTTCAGCTCTCGTGAATTAGAAAACGGTTGTGGCCATTTAATGATTAGATCTTTGATTAACTTATTTATATTCTTAATAAATACGAAATTGAACAGATTTTTAGCAGTATACTTGGCCGTGAACTCTTTAAAACTCTTAATTTTTGTTTTATCTAAAACCTGAGAATTATTAAATCGTATAATTTATAGGGAGTTTATCGTGAAAAGATTCTTTTTAGTGAGTTGAAATTGTTAGATATCGAGAACCAACAAAACAAATATAATACCAGTTATTATAAAATTAATAAATGAATATTAATTGAACAAATATTTAAAAATCTTGTAATTACGTGTTCTTCCTTAAATTAGAAAAAAAATTGAGTGAGATTCTTGATATTCGCATCTTTATTATCCTTTTTTATTCGACACAATCTAAGAAAAAATCGTAACCTCTCTATTGAAAAACTATTTGCAATTATTTTCAAAAAAAAGCGCAAATTATGAATGGGAATTTTTAAATTTTACAGGGTATATATTGATATGAATCCAATAATTCTAGTCAAATTGCTAAAAAAAAAAGACAAATACAATGGAAATTGGTTTGATGTTGCAAAAATCTCTGAAAATTCTATTTAGGGCTAATCCATCTCAAAACGACCGAAAAAATCGCAAATCGAGGGGTCATGGTCTTAGATGTTTTTGAATTTTACATATGTTAAAGTACACGATAAAATAATATACCCCTATTTTTTTTTTCGTCCGAAAAAAAATCCTGGCCGGAGATACATGGCGTCAAAGATGGCGCCTCGCGCTTCATTCCTCAATTGCGATTTTTAGCAAATATTTTAAAATACTCTATTTCGGGAACGGGTTGAGATTTCCTCTTAACTCTTTTTTCTATTTGAAAGATAATTTTATACTCTTTAAATCGATATACTTGATTTTGCATTATCTACTTAAGTTTTTTTGTAACGGTCTTTTAAAAAATTTTTGAAAAAATTTAAAAATTAATTTTTCTCAAAAACCCCATTCTCAAAAATTTTGATTTTTTTACTGTTGATCAGTAACATTGAGTACTACATTCCCTGAAAAGGCGAGCTTCCACTTTTGCACTTACTTTTTTTTTAAAAATATTTGAAAAATTACCATATTTTCAAAATTAAAAATAACCAGTTAAACTCAAAATTTTGAGTTCAAATTTTCAGGGAATATAGTACTCCACAATACTTATAAACAGCCAAAAAATCAAAATTTTTCGAAATCAAGTTTTTGAAAAAAAATTTTTTTTGAGTTTTAAATAAAAATGTCTTTTATTGACAAAAATCAAACTTTAAGATACATTTGACACATGTGTCAATATGTAGAATTTTTTTAAACGTAATTTCAAAAAAAAAAATTTAAATTTTTTCAAAAATAATCCAAAAAAATTTTCAAAAAATTTTTTTTTTGAAAAACTAAAAGAAAACAAAAAAACATAATTAGTATTTGTGTTTAATATGATTTAAAGGCTTATTTTTGTCAATAAAAGACATTTTTATTTAAAACTCAAAAAAAATTTTTTTTTTCAAAATCTTGATTTCGAAAAATTTTGATTTTTTGGCTGTTTATAAGTATTGTGGAGTACTATATTCCCTGAAAATTTGAACTCAAAATTTTGAGTTTAACTGGTTATTTTTAATTTTGAAAATATGGTAATTTTTCAAATATTTTAAAAAAAAAGTAAATGCAAAAGTGGAAGCTCGCCTTTTCAGGGAATGTAGTACTCAATGTTACTGAACAACAGTAAAAAAATCAAAATTTTTGAGAATGGGGTTTTTGAGAAAAATTAATTTTTAAATTTTTTCAAAAATTTTTTAAAAGACCGTTACAAAAAAACTTAAGCAGATAATGCAAAATCAAGTATATCGATTTAAAGAGTATAAAATTATCTTTCAAATAAAAAAAAGAGTAAGAAGAAATCTCAACCCGTTCCCGAAATAGAGCATTTTAAAATATTTGCTAAAAATTACAATTGAGGAATGAAGCGCGAGGCGCCATCTTTGACGCCATGTATCTCCGGCCAGGATTTTTTTTCAGACGAAAAAAAAATAGAGGTATATTATTTTATCGTGTACTTTAACATATGTAAAATTCAAAAACATCTAAGACCATGAAGGGTACCCCTATGGTCGTCTTGAGATGGATTGGCCCTTTAGCATTTGACAATTTTCAGAAAATTTATACAAAACCACAAGAATCTTTATACGAATAAATTCATAGAATAAATAAATAGAAAGATCTTTATACGTATAAATTCGTATTTATGTTTGAATTGGTGCAAATGCAAAGAGCTTTTTTTTTAAATTTTTTAATGTAGTAAAATATTAAAAAGAGAAATTTGGCATGAAATGCCTCATGGAGAGCCAAACATTATGGCCACCATCAGAACGCGCCAAATCAGCTAGCTGAACCTGGAACACATCCACCATAATGCCAGCTGAAAGGATGCTTAAGAAACTACTCCCTCCGTTCCGAAATAAGTCGTACGTTTGGGAAAAATTCTTGTTCCGAAATAAGTCATACGTTTGGGAAAAAATGGGATTAAGAGAAAGTTTGTTGATAAATGTTTTGTGTATCAACACTTATCTCTTGTAAAGAACTATTGCTAATGTCCAGTACTAAAATTGGAGTCCAGTCTTGATGGTATGCTAAGGAACGAATGTCTTAAAAATGTCTTATTTTTGGCGTTTTATTTTCAATCTAAAATAGGTGCAGAATGGTGAGAGATACAGACTTGGGACCTTCGGGGGACCCCCCAATAAGTTGACCCTGGGACCATTAATATGCCCTTTATTTTGCCCCCACTGCTCCCCTTCCCCTCCAAAATCTTCTTTTTAGGATTGCTCGGAAACACGTCGTGCGATTTCTCTTTTTCAGTTTTGGATATGTTTTACAGAACTATATAAATAATGGTCCCAGGGTCAACTTATGGGGGGTCCGCTGAAGGTCCCAAGTCCCTATCTCTCACCATTTTGCATCCAGATATTCAAACACATTAAAAAACATGTTCTTTTTATTGCTCATTCTGCAAAGTTTGAGATATAAAAAATGTCATATCGGAAATAACTGTTGAATTCTACTTGTGTATACTAATGATTTAGAACAAATTCTAGACTGTAATGTTAATCACAGTCCATCTTGTAGTAATTAACTATCTACCGGAGCTCTTTGAAAAAAACGCGAAAAATGGACGACTTCAACGTATCGATTCCTCAACTTACCATCGTGATAGCATCCCCATATTATCCCTGAACATGGAGGATAGTTCATACATATGATATTTACAAATAACAAAAACATTCTCTGAAACCATTCCATAATCCCTAATTTTTCGCCAAACGTACGACTTATTTCGGAACGGAGGGAGTATTAAATAATGAACTTGAAGCGACAAGAATGAGAGAACATCCACGTGAAGAGGAAGACTATTTATGAAACACAGGTGAAACATTGAAACATTAAAGAAACAATTGAGCTGCTAAGCTTTCAAGACTTTCCTAGAACACGGATACTTTTAAACCCTACCAAGCTGCAAGTCAACAAATCTATTCAATTAATGTTTCAATTAATCATTAAAAAAAAACTCTGAACCATTTTGCCATTGAACTTGTGTTTCAATCGAGAGCGAAATTGACTAAACAGAAATTCACTGTACTCTTCTTTTCTGAAAATAACGAACAAAGCAGCAAAAGAAGACTCACCGGAAACGAATCTCCGTTTGACCAGAGACAGTCGGTAGCCGGGTCCCGTGAGCTCAAACTCAATCCCCGACAGCGTCGTGCCCTCGCAGTTGAACTGCGTATGCAGAATAGCCGGCGTTGAAGGTCCATTTGTGACCTCAAGGCGCGCCCTCAGTGTTCCCACGCCATTATTGTCCGAATGCTGACTGATGTCCGTGAAGTTCCACACGAGCCTATTGGATTCACCCAGCCAGGCTGAATGTGGCTTGGACTGTACATTGCGGACGCCTCCGTCCACAGGAACTGTGATAGAGATGTTGAGGAGCGGCGTTGGGGCTGCCATGGCATGGCTATTGTACTTGTAGTCAATCTTGATGTCCGTATGCGTCGGTTCGCACTTCCAGTAGCACACCAACTGGAAGGGACACGAAGAGGCTCCAGATTTCGGACGTACCTGGTACTTGAGGATGTCCACATTGAAGTACGACGCCGAAGGATTCTGTTCCGACTGACGCCGCAGAAGAGCCGTCAGAGCCGGCATATTGAACTCCAGCATTGTGCTAAAGCTCGTGGATTGGAGTGTATCTCTGCAAGATAAAAAATCATCCCTGCAAGATCTTCCTAAAAAAAAGAAAACATCCCCCTTCCTCTGAATCCTCTTACATCGTGACCAATTGTTTATTGGGGATGATATTCTCGAGATTCTGAATGTTCTTGATGCGGAAGCCCAATTTGGCCGGGTTGGGATTATTGGCAAACACCCCGACAATTCCAGCCGGGAAGGACAGCATCATATCACCGGACATCTTCACCTGGCACCGACTCTCATCGCTTCCACTGAAAGAGATTTGGTTTCCCATTAAAATCTCTTCCCTATTGATCCTCAGGGATTTAGCGGAATTGATTTACCGGAAATAGGCATGGATCATCTCATGGAAGGCCACAGCCAATGGAATTGTGTCTGATATGCCGATTGTGAGTGGAGATGGTCCCCTGGATGAACCAATAGCCACTCCAGCCGTTCTGAACTCCAAGCTTCCTACACTGTCAGCCCGGGAGATCGTTGAGATCGCAGAAGGACTAACTCTTCCACGTCCTTAAACCCAAAAAAATTGCTATAACAGTTTCTCTCCTAAATTTTACATTGCAGCATAATTTTACTGCTCCAAGAGAGAGCAATTATAATCGTCTTTTTTTTTCAACTTGTCACCGTTCCAGGAGCGTAAACGGTAAAAGATATAGACTTCCGGTCTTCGATGAACCCCAATAAAAAAAAACAATATTTCCAGATGGATATGTTTTAGAGGTAATCCAGGCGAACATTTCGTCCAAACATAACTATGACCGGAAAATTCGCCATTTTGAATTATTAAAGGTCAAAGGTCAACCACGTGGATGGCCCATTTTTCAACCGATTGCCGCTAGTGGATCTAACGGCGCTAAGAACCAATAAATAATATAAATGTCTTCTATAATTATGCCTAAGCAATCATCAAGATAGGTGAAGCAGGTGTCGAGAAAATTGCGTTTACGTAATACGAAAATTTGTTTTTCGACTGTGGCGCCCCTAGCGTTAGTTATACGAAGTTCAAATGATCCAGAAAGTTGAAGCGCCCTGCGAGACCTTTAATTTGCGCATTTACTCGTCAAATTTGGTAAAACAGAACCGGAATTTCGAATTTGAATTTCGTGAACTTAGACCCCTCATATCTCTGGTCCTATTGTAATCACAGCGAACCCACGCCACTTTTTGTAATCTTCATGTTCACGAAATGTACACACATATGTCATCTACAATTATGTCGAAGTAATTATCAAAATCAGTCCAGCGACAGTCGAGATAATTGAGGTTATGTGATATTGAAATTGTTTTTTTTCGACAGGGGCGCCCCTGGTGTTGGTCCGACGAAGTTCAAATGTTCTAGAAAGGTGTAGCGCTCTGAGAGGCCTTTTATTTGCCTTTAATTTTAATTTGTCGATTCATATACGCGTTCGAGATATTCCGTCGACCGCTCACTACTCCATCTATCCGCGGAGACTAGCAATATAGTGCATCTGTAGTTAGCCGTTAGAGCTCCCCTCAGAGTCACCACCCCAACTGAACAGAGTACCGTTGGCTTAAAAGTGTTCGTCAGGACAGGCTTTCTTCCTCCGACTCCTCTAGGTTCACCAGTCCCGATTTAAGAGCTCTCTCCGGTTGAGGTTTTTCTGTATCGATTCGAAAGTATCAGAGAGAACTTACCTAAAAACCCGTTAGAAGTTCGAAAATTAAATGTGACGAGTTACACAAAAATGAGCAAGTCGAGCAAGTGCATGAAAAAGACATTTATTTTCATGAAAGTGCATTTCAAACGATCTGACACTCTCAAATTCTACAAAACTACACAAAAAATCACTTTTTACAGCAAACGTTTGTTCACTGTTGTTGACGTTCACGATTGAAGTGTCACCGAAATTCGAAATGGCAGAACAATCAGCGCTAAAGCAGCGAATACGTGAACTTGCACTTTCTTGCGGTAGATTTTCGAATAGGTTTGGCTTCGATTCGAAGTAGCTTTGTCTTTTCGAAAGGTTATTACTGAACAGAGCCAATGGTGCTGTAAAAACTCTTGATCAGTAATCCAACCGAAATACGGGATTTTTCCTACGAATTCTCTGATGAATTGGACAGCAATCCTCGAAACATTGTAGAAGAAAAAACAGCAATAATCAAGAAAGGTCTAAGTTTTTCCATCCACTACCAATTACATATCGTCAGACCGAAATTCTCTCTAAGGTTCAGCTATAACATACTAAAATTTGAGCCCAATCGATGCATTACAGGCTGAATTCATTTTGGTAAAAAAAGATGGCGATTTTCCGGTGATACTGAGAGAAATCCGAAAAAGTTAAAATAACATTCCGGAAATGTTAATTTTACCCTGCATTATTGATCCAAAATCGGTGTAAATATTACCCTTTTTAGGTGCATTAGGGGTTAAAATTACCCTTTTCCATGTTAATTTTACCCTTAGAAAGGTGTAAAATTAACATTAAAAAACGTTGATATATTTTTACACCTAAAAAGTTGTGAGGAAAAAAGTTTAATCGCACCCTCTTTTTTTCTCAGTGTGTCTAAGGACTAAATGTTCAGCTGGACTACCTCCGAAACATATCCAAAAACGAGGGAAATCGCCAGGACCAATTTATTGCAAAGTTGGAAAAACCTCATTTTCGACATAATTTTGGGGGATGGGGAGCGCATGAAAGAGGAGGGGGAAAAACTAAAAAGACTAGTTTGGAGATAATGTCATTTAAGGAGGGGTCATCGAAGACCGGAAGTTGATATCTCTTACCGTTTGAATTTCATTTGGGTCAAAAGATCAATGTAGCAGAAAATGTTCAAATAGGAAAACTTACCAGCTGCTTCTGAGCGCCTCGATGGCGGCCTCGGAATAGCAATGCTACTGGCAGAAGTTGGCGTTGGGATCTGTCGTCCCAGTTTGGTCAGAGTGGCTGAAGGCGGTGCAGAAGTTGTAATATCCTCTATTTCCGAGAAAATATCACCCAAATCTGCATATTTATTGCTAAACATGGAAATTTTTCATTAGATCACACTGATCAAGGACTTTGCTGCCCGAAAAGGACACTGAAAGTTTATAGACTCACTTGGAACTGTTGGATGCCGAGAGCGTAGGACTCTGCAGAGGAGCATAAGGATGTGTTGTAGTTGGGGTTGAGGCATTGGAAGCTGCCGGACTCTGCGGATGGTGATGCTGAAAGGAAGGAGGATTCCCCTGTAAATCAGCCCCACAAACCCTCTTCTCACCTTCACCAAATGGCTGCGACAGTGACTTTGAGCGCTTCATGCGGGACTCATCATCAGCTGCCCCAAATACTCTCCTTCCCTTCATTTTCATTCCAACAACCACAAAAAGCATGATTTTTTTTTGCGTCCCCGCACAGACAGTGTTTTTGTGATATTTAATTTTGTTGACGATTTTTGTTTCGTGTATGTGTATGATGTTAATGCGTAAGAGAAAGAAGGCAAACAGATAGAAATGAAGCCCATCATTTTGATAAAATTAGAGACACAGAAGGGACGACAATATATAGAAAAGAAAAGAAAAAAGAAAGAAACAGAAAAGCAAATAAATATACACAAAATTGCCAAAAATAAAAGATTACAAAGGAAAAAAAAGAACATTAATTTGCACTCAGAAATGTGAGGAAAATTAGTTAATAAAATTGTGGCTGGGAAAACTCACAGAGAGGGCACCTCCCAGTGGAGACAGGGACAGATTCTCCACAGTGGCACGCAATTCATCAACACTGGCCGAAATTGGGGCGGTTCCGTTGTTCAGCGGCTTAATCTCCACATGGATCTTTCGATCTCGCTCGTTGTCATCCGAGTCGCTGTCTGAACTGGAGTAGAAACCACCTAGAAATGGGAGTTATTTCCCATTTTATATTTTTTATTTCTTTAACGAAATTGGGCTATCTTAGGTGTGCATTATTTTTTCTTGTGCAAGGGATAAAGTTGGAAACCCCATGACCTGTTGGGTGATTTTTTCTGACTTGAAGAAGATTCGAACCCGGAACATTCGTATCATAGAGCGACCGCTCTATCAATTAATCCATTGCTTACCAGACAAAGTATTTTTAACTTAAAGAGGTATTTGCTTTAAAATTCATTAAAAAATGACTAGTTTAAACATTAAAAAGATAACAAAAAAAACTTGGATAAACCAGGATAATCCAGGATATTTAAGGATCCTATAATAAAGCCTGGATAAAATTAGTAAGTGTCTTAACATAGCAGCAAAAAATCGACTACATTAGTGCCATGATTGCTATGAAAATTATTTTATTTTAAATTCTTTTATTAATTGCAAAATATAAAATAAACTTGGATAAATTTAAATATATCCACGTAAACCAGAATAATAATGTAAAGAGGGTTTAACGAAACAAATTCTTAACACGATTTAGTCATTCCTGTTCTGCATTAAAAGTAAAAAATATGTAGATCAAGATAAATTTAGATAAACCTGGATAGCCTGATATCTTTAAGTTTAAAAACCTAGATAAAGTATTTAATGTAGTTTTAACTTTGTTATCCTTCTATCTCAAAATATAAAAAATCATAATAAGAAATATATTCTTCTGAATATTTTTATCTAGGCTTCATTCACTTTATCCAAGTTTATCCTATTTTTATCTCCTTGTGTGTAAATAGATATAGCAAATTCAAATATAAATTAATCATTTTCGGAAACATTTGAGGAACTATTCAAATGTTTTATTCAATTTTAATTTTCTAAATAACACAATAAAATAAATGTTTTGGATAATTCTCAATATATCCTAGCTTGGATAAACATAATCCTAACACTTTAAGGACCAGTAGGTCACTGGTGATCCTTAACCTTTTTAAGAATGAAAGGGTAAAAAATTAGGCAGCAAAAAAAATCATTTTTCTAGCCTTTAAAACCACAATATAAATTTAGATTTCCATAGGTCTTATCTAAGAATACTGGTAACTTATCTTTCCAAGTGTATGGAGTAAATCATACATTTAATATTCACAGTGTAGCGATTGATCGAAAAATGCTGAATAGCCAATACTGTATTATATTTTGCACTTATTTTGGAAAAATAAAGTAGTTATGTTGGAGAAGTCAAACAACGCGTGATATACAAGAGTTAAAAATTTTAGATAAAGTAATAATATCCAAAATCTCTTTAAAATGAATGTATCAAATGTTGCGCTAAAAAATTCGAGAAATAAAGCAAAGTATTTACAAAATAAATATTAAAACGAAATTTATTTTTCAGTAGGGGAGGGTGGGGCAGATCACGCAATTAAACTGTTTTCAAGACTAATTTGCTAAACGAGTATGAGCCATATTCAAATAAATTAAACCCTGCTAGTTTTTCTTAGGTAATAGCTATCTAAAAATATATAGCACAATTCCTAGACAATCATTTATTCAATAGACAATTCAATTCATAGACAATCATTTACTAAAAAGGTGTATTTTTGAAAGTAATGCATACGTGAAACTACTCTACCCTCCCCTATATCTTTTTCAATAGTTTATTTGTCTATTGAATGATAAAAATTTAGGAATACTGGATAATTTTAATACAAAAAAACATCAAAAATAACAAAAAAAAAATTTAAAAAAAATCTGACTGGGGCAAAAAGTCACAAAACGGATATTTTATTATTTTACAAACTAGCTGACCATCCCAGAAATTTCTAATAAGCGCAATTTTATAGGAAATTTACCGCTCTACAATTTTGTGAAAGTCATTTTCCTGTATTTTGTAAGTAAATACATTTATCGAGTTGTTTTCTAAAATCAGGCATGGGGGTAAAATTATCACATTTTAATTTGGTTTATTGCGAGCTCCCGTAAATTAAAAAAAAAACCTAATAATAGAAAAATAATAGAATTGTTTTGCAAATGTTATATTTTTTAACTTTTGTATTTTTCCCGATTTGTTGATATAATTCTGAAGTAGAAATCTTTAAATTATTTGAATCGTAGTTTAAAGGTTGTTTTGGCCGCTAGAGGTCTCCATTTTACACAAAATACGTTAATAGTGAAATTCAGTTCGGCAAAAAAATTGGAAAACTGTCATTTATGATTTCTAAATATGGCTTTATTTAAACTTATTCGATTTATAAACCACATTCTATAATTTAAATGAAAGTGGTCCTATCGTGTTGATCAAACCAAATTTCACTATTGATGCATTCGGTGAAAAATAGAGACCTCTAGCGGCCAAAACAATACTGAAAATTTGAACAAAATTATTTGAACAAATTGGAATAAACAAAAATGCTAAAGGTAAAATAGTGGTCTTTGCGGAGCTGATTCTATTTTTTTAGCCGCCACTGTATGTTCATAGGAAATTTATTCCTCTGCGAATTTGTAGAACAGCGTTTTCTCTATCTGAATGAGAAAGCGATTTTCAAGTTATTTTCCAAAGGCTATTTTTGACAAGAAAATTCTATTCAATCATTCTGAAAAGGCGAAAACGGCGAATTGGGCGAGATGAATTTAACGAAATCTGCCGAAGATTTGCCGAGTAAATGTCACTTCAGAACTTAATAGAATAGAATTTAGTACAGAATAAGCACAAAACAAAAATAATGGAAATAAGTGTTTAATGTTCCTCCTAAACTAAATATCTTAGATTCAGTAAATCCCGACAGAATTTTTATCCTCCAGACACATGGAAATGGCGTTTCTTTTCGCCGTGAGACATCACGGCATTTTGTTACTTTTTGCCCCATACCTTTTGTTACTTTTTACCCCAAGTACTCATTTTAGAATTTTTAGAAACTGCTAAAACAGATAGCGGTTTCGTATTCAAAATATCCAAATCATTTAGGAAATACGCACCAGTGCATCAATTTTAGACAACAAATAGGTAAAAATTCAATTCTCCTGTGAGGAAATATTTGTAAAACAGGGCTAAAAATTTCAACATTTTTTTTTATTTTCTAAATTCCTTGTCCGAATTCTAAGAAACTTACTACATTGAAGAAGGTCTATGGAAACTATCTATGAAAAACATTTTAAGTCGCTATCTTTTTCATCTTGGAAGATTTTGACTTTTGAAATTTTCGATTTGTGACTTTTTGCCCCAGTCTCCCCTATAATATTAAAAATAAGTCAGTGTAGAAAAAATACAGTAAAAAAATAACTTTCTGATCTTAAACATGAAAAACAATAATTGCAAGAAGAAAAACACTTTGAAAAAAATATCTTCATGTGGATTCGAACTCTCGATCTTTATATTGCTAATTTCTATTAAAAACAGAAATTATTCAACCCTGAAAATGAGTTCGCTCAAGCTCAAAACTATCTTCACTGTTTTTCAAAATAAAACTTAGCTTTTTTGTTTTGAAAACATGAGTTTGATGTTTCGGTAAGAGTGAGTGAAATGACTTTAGCCATCTCACTCACTCTCGTAGAAGTTTCAAAAACATGATTACAGAAAAAACGCCATTGTTTGCACGGCATAATGCCCAGCGCACATTAACTCTTATTTGTAAACATGTTTTCGAAACTTCTAATGAGAGTGAGCGAGATGACTAGATCTAGATCTCACTAACTCTTATATGAAATTTTCCAAATATGTTTATAAACAAAAGTTATTGTGCGCTGGACGTCAGATTAGCTTTCTAATGGTACATAACTATAAAAGTTTTGAACTTAAGGAACCAATTTTGAATATCAAGTGATTTCTAGGTACCCTGAAGTTTTTAAGAGTTCAAATCTCAATAAGAACAATTTTTTTAACTGCTGCAATTAAGTTGATTTCTTTTTTTTTTTAATTAAAATTTAGAAAATGATTTTTTATATTCATTTTTATTCGTTTTTTCTTGTATTATACGCGTTGACTAATTTGGTTGAAGAAAGGTCAATTAATATTCAAATCAAACCACATTGCCTTTAACAAGAGTTCAAATCTTGTCAATTTTTTTTTTTTTTTTTTTTTGAAAAATAAGACATTAAAAGATAACAATTACAGCGATCCAAGTAAAATTCTTTTCATAGAAATTCATATTTTCCAAGTGAAATTTCCCACTATCAGCGTAATTTATAGCATTATCATGAAGCAATGAATTTGTGTAAAAAAATACCTTTTTCGCTGTTTGTAAGTGTCTCCCATTTGGGCTCACTGGGTTGCACACTGTAACCATCTTCATCGACTTCCGGTGTGGCAGTTGGAGCAATCAGAGACGGAGACTTGGACACTTGGGCAACAACAGCACTATTTTCCGACTTCACATTCTCCTCCTTCTCTTCACTGTAAAATCAATATGGGTGAGAGAGAGAAAATCCAATTAGGCCGAAAAACTAGAACATCCCAGATCCACAAAAAAAAATAAATAAAGAAACATAGAACGGTGGAGCAAAAATGTCAATACTGAAAAATCATTGAAAAAAATTGTATTTGCTTTTGTGACATTTACTTATCGGATATTTTTTCTTCTTTGTTGCTATTGGTGTCCGTTGAATCCTTTTTCTTCTTCACCTTCTTCGTCTTTGCCTTCTCCCGACGACTCCTCAGGAATCCTGAAACTGCAACACAAACAACACCAATTCATATCAATTTCGCCCTAAAAATTAACTTGACTGAAAACAAAAATTTGCTATTAGCAACATTTTAAAGGCGTATCGATAAAAAAGATAACAAAGAAAATTAATTAAATTGTAGCAATGAAAATAAATTCTTATAAAAAAAAATAATATTAGGTCTACAAATAAACGTAAGTTTACCCAATAACCAAGTTGAAATGAAGAAAAACTAAACTGTCTTTGATTGAAAATGATAAAAATGGTTTTTGTTTTGATGGGGAAAGACGTTACAATTTGCTAATTTATTAAAAGTAAAATAAATATTGGAAGGATTATTGGGAATAGTAGCGCAATTTTGATAAAAGGGCAACGAAAAAATTAAAGAACAAGCACAAAAGATTTTCATTTTAATCTACTTGACCTGAATTTAGCCATTTCTTTCTAGGTCAAATAGTTACATAAAAAACTTTACATGATTTATTAAAAAAAAATAGACTAATAGGGATTTCTGGGGTGAATGTTGTTAACTTTCTCATGATATTATATCAACAAATTAAGAATTAAGTTCGTTGGAATTAGCAGAGAAAATACTTCCCGCCCACAAAAGGTGTTTTACAGATAAAGAAATAAAAGATACAGAAAAAAACCAACTAATAAAGGTACAAATGTCGAAAAGGAGGATTCAATGGGAAGAAAATGTGGGATAAAATGTATGAAAAAAATGTCTAAAAGAAGCAAGATAGAAATGTGCAATTAATAAATCTCACTACAAAAGCAAATTCTAAATTGCCTCAATTAAAAGCACAAGAGAAAATTCCACAGTCTTAGCGAGTTTTTCACTCATTCTAAGACACACGGAATTCTTTAAGCGAAGCTTAAAGCAATGCATTACAGATCAATTGCTTAATTTCCACACTCATTTTATCGTTTCTTTTTTTTCTTTATTTATTTACTACAAAAACTTTTGATATCTTGTTCTTTTTTTCCACAAAGTCTCAAAAACAAGCTCTTTAGTTACTGTCCTCGTCAAAAATCAAATGATAATTGAGAAGCAAAGCCTTTGTGCTAAAACAAACACCTAAGATCCAGACACAGAGAATATAGGAGGGAAGTGGATGTGTTAAACCAAGGGTGAAAAGAGAGTCAACCCGAGATATTCAGACACAGTGAGAATAAATTAACAAACCGTAGAGAAATTATTCATTTATCAAGTGTGAATTACCAAAGAATATTGCAAGAAAACATTACACTGTGATGTAATCAAAGAAAAATTGCATACACTCCAATTGATGTAATTTGTAACATAAATCAGGAGGGTTGTTCAAAAAGAAAGTTCTTAAATATTAACCTCAAAAAATGAAAACAATTCATATCCACACTTATTTCGAAGTTAATTAAAAACTCGGGTAAATTTTGGATAAAACTGGATAAATCTAGATAAACCTAGATAATAGTGGATAAGCCAAATAAACCTGGACAATATTGCAAAAAATGTCAGATTATCTTAACTTCATATCACATTTTTAATCCTTTGATTGGAAATTTACATAATGCTTCCTTAGTATAAAAAATAATGAACTTGGATAAAATTCAAAAATACCCGAAAAGTGATTAAGTTATTCTTGCAGTTAAAGGAAGGTCGGGCTGTTTCACGCAGCTAAACTTTTTTCAATTTTAAAAGCTTATTTTCAAAACGAATATGAAATTAACCATATTTCAACTATAAGTAAGTGCTCTCCCTTCGAATAATGTGAATTTCTTTTGTTTCTCCTAAGAGATTTGCACTAAATTATCACGGAATTATCAACAATTGATAATAAGCCAAAAAATATTTAATAAAAATGTGTAAGTATCTTAAGAAAACTAAAAGAAAATTCACATTATTCGAAGGCATGAACGTTCGAAGGGAAAGCACTTTCCCCTATGTCTCGTTAATTTCTCTTGAGTATTTGCTATCTAAAAACACGCAGCGCTATTCTTAGATAATTAACAATTGTTTCAAAGATATATATTTCCGAAAGAAATGCTTGTGTAAAACTACTGCACCCTCTCTTAAGCTTAAGTGACAGATCAACAGAGCACATCACCTCATATGCGACATCAAAAGTCAACATAATTTTTCAAAGATTATTAAATCGCTTAATATTTGAGAAAAATCGTCAAAATCAACACTCGGGGGAACCGTGAACGATAATTATCTACCCCTTGAATAGCTCAAATAAACTCAAATAAACCAGATTAATGCAGAAAATGCACTCGTCATTACATCTAAGAAATTTATTAAAACCTAAATAAGGTTAGATAAGCCTGGATAATACAATATAAACTTGGATAAAATTTCAAAATATTAATAACTAAAACGAAAGGCTTGGGTTGAGATATTAAAAATAAGTTAAGATTATTCTTAATTCAATTAAAAAGAGATAAAAACCTAGATAAATTTTAAAGACTCAAACTAAATAGGGATATCCTGGATAAAATTAAAGAAACTTTGATGATAATAAAAACTGTGAAATATCTCTAAAACTGACATTTAGATAACGAACATAATTTATTTGTTTTGAATGGCTAAGTTATGTAGCTTATGACCATATAACTGGATAATCTCAATTGACATTAAGTTACAGATTAAGTTTATTACTCTTCGAAAACAAAAAATAATCGTAACAAATTTAAAACTAACTAGATTATCTACCCCTTGACAAGTCCAAATAAACAAAATTGTTGTAGAAAAAGTAGCCCTCATTACGTTTAAAAAATTTACTAATATCTAAACTACTTCAGATAAGCCCGGATAATTCAATATAAACCTGGATAAAAACACAAAATGGGATAGTAATAACTAAAAAGAAAGGCGACGATTGAAATATCGTAAATAAATTATTCTTATTTTTTATTAAATTGAAAAGATATAGAAATCTAGATAAACTTTAAAGGTTTCAACTAAATTGGGATAAACCTGGATAAAATTAAAGGTTTGATAATAAAACTGACAATTAAAAAGGAAAATAATATTTTTTCCCTTAGATCAAAATAGAAATTACATCTATTTCTTAATAAAAATCTTGGGATAACTTAAAAATCTGGATAAAAATATTTAAGTCAAGAAACAATTAGAAAGGAAAAGTCTATTTTTTCTATTAGTTCAAAATATCTATAACCCTATTACCTAATAAAATCTTTGGATAAACCTAGTGAAAAGTTGGATAAAAGTAATAAAACTGAAAAAGGGAAAGGATATAGTCGCTATAGCTCCAAATATCCTTATGATCTAATAAAATTTGGGAAACTCCTCGCTCGTGAAGTTCGAGCAGTTAAAATCTTGAAATAAATCCTATGAAAACTTGGATAAAAATGTTTAAGGTGAAAAGAAAACCTCTTGACACTTTCAGAACTTTTCATGATCTATTGACATTTTCAGTACCATTTTGGGATATGAAATTTGAACATTTCTCTTTATAGTAAAAAGTAAATTACAGAAAAAACGTCGTAATACTGTTCTTTTATTAAACACATTAATAAAATTTCAACATTTAGACAAAAGTGTCAATAACTGTGTTATCACACTTACACATTAAAATTTTAATATGATTCACATTAATTGTCGCTGGTGAGAGTCCAAATGTGTAATTTGTGTGTTTGAATCATTTTATATTCAAAATTTGATTTATTTGTTGATAAAAAGGTAGACTTGGCTCGCAAAATTTGATATAAATTGATTTATAGCATTAATGCGAAAAATTAATGCGATTTTCTCTTTAATTTTTTAATGTGAAAAATATTTATCCTAGGCACTATTTGAACTCCTAATCCAATTCTTTTAAAATCTAGATGAACTGCAGAATGTCTTGAACTGCCTCTCTTTTGACATCCTCCAGTGGCAGCACTTCTTTCAATTTCAATAAAAAAAAGAAAAGGATATGTTCGCTTCAGCTTCAAATTCAAATACGCCTATCATCTTATTAAAAATTTCCAGATAAATCCCACGAAAACCTGGATAATTCCATTTAAAACCCTTTAAATCATTTTTCAAATAAAAGAAAATATGGAAGACACTTCTATTTCAGTCTTCAAATACCTATAAATACCGACCACATGATTTTTTTATTTAATAAACATTTTGTGATAAAACTACGAAAACCTGGATAAACGGATAAACGCAATTTAACCTAAATAAAGGGTGAAATTTTTAAAAATCCTAAATAATATTTTTACTACTAAGTATGAATATATAAATAAGATATAAAAGAAACTGATACAACCCATCAGTTAATTAAATATTTGAAAAACTTATTTAACCTACGAACTTTTTGAACAACCCAGAATTTACAATCGAGACTGGAGAGTCACGGGATCCATTTAGAGCATTTAGAAGGAAAACAAGATATTCCACTCAATTCACAAATGAATAATCCCCTTTTCTTATCGCAATCTTCTTCAGTATAGACATCATTTCATTAGAATAATTGCAATTATGCAGAAAACATTCTCCTCTTTATCCTATTTATTTTTGGAATAACTTTTGAACTCAATTCATTCAGCAATTTAAACTTTGATCAATGAGGAACTTCCTTAAGCAATTTCCACTTGAGGAAATCCCATGCAATATCCTGTCTCAATTGGTTGGAATCGATTTATTTCTGCGAGTTGGGAAATGTGTAGAAAAATTCGTGTTTTCTTTTGGTGTTTCGTGTAAAATAGTAAAAGTGAAGAAGATATGTATTGAGGAAAAAGTCCTTGCTGCATCTACACAGTCGCAATGTGGATTAAAACAGCAAAGTGATTTTTCTTAAAAAAGGGAAAGGCAAACCATCAAACTGCAAGCGAAAAGTGTGAGGAAAACAAACTCAAAAGAAAAACCAAAAGAGAAAGAAAATAGTGAAGAAAAAATTGAAATGCATAGAGACAGAAAAAAATGATTATAAAACGGAAAATATTACATTTTGATCCTCTTAACGGATTTCGGCCGATTTGTGTATTGCTTGCTGTTGTTGGTGGATATTGTGTCTCAGTCGTTGGACTTGTTGGTGCTGACAACACTTCAATTGATGGAGAATCACGACTATCACGACTCTCGCGACTTCCTGCAAAACATGTTTTCGAGCACAGAGAGAGATTTTCTCACATGAGGACAGACTTTTCTATCAATTTTCACATCTATTTTTTTTGGCAATTTTTTGTCTCAAATGCACAACATTTATTTATTTTAAAAAAATCATATTTAGAACACAACAAAAAAGAGGAAAAGTGTATTTTTTTTTCTGCAGCAAATACACAAAAGGCATCAATATATAAAATCATCTATTTATCTACGCAGGCCTTAAAGCAAACTCTTGGTGATTTATCTCCCTCATTCAAAATTTTTGTGGTGAAAGATTAATTAAATTAATGTGAGGGGAAAATTTTTCCCAAAAAAAAAATTATTTTTGTGCCATGTGAAAAAGTTGTATTATATTTTCATCGAGATCATCACACGCAAGTAGAAAGTCACTTGTTTTCGGCACAATGTAAATTAATTGTTAAAAAAAACATACAAGTCTTTTCTTTTGTGGAAAGTACAGCAATTGAATTAATTACAGCAATGTCGTCGCAATTGAAAAACACTGTGTTAAGAAAAAAAAAACAAAATTGCATGAAAATGGAGCTTCTAGCGCAATAAATGTGAAGAATGTCACCAAGGAGACAATAACTGCATTGTTAGTCGATGAATAATCTTCAATTTGTATCAATTTGATCCAATTTGATCAAATTCTTTCCTCAGAATAGCTAATGAAAATAATTGATTTATTTCTTCCACAAAGGACAGTTCCTGATCAGAGAAAAATTAACACCAAAATTCTTATTTTGGTAAAAACGATATTCTAGAATTCTGTGATTAAATGAACTGAAGGGTAGTACGCACAATAATGCCTTAGCTTGACACACTTACGACTTAAGCCGAGAGACGGCTTAACGTAATTGTAATCAAAATTATGAAAAATAGGGGAATTCTGTAACGATATGACAAAGTCATATGACAAATTTTCGTGATAAATTTGGGAATAGGACAACATTAAAGACCAATGAGCATCAAATAGCCATAGCAGTAAGTCATGTAAATCTGATTTTCAATTGTGTTTTTTTTAACGAATTTACCACAAAAAAATTCTTCAATTTGTCATATGACATTGTCATACTGTTACAGAATTCCCCTCCAGGAGGGAAATTCTGTAACGCTCTGGCAATGCCATATGACAAATTGGGTTCGAATCTTAGAAGAGCTTTTTCGAAAATGCGATTCTGTAGCCGTGACATTGCCATTTCAGCTCACGTGGCATTGTCAAGTCACATATTTGAGATTTCTGGCAATTCAAATGACAATGAATCTTGTTAAACAAATCAGCCAAGACGTACTGTATTTTTACAAAATCATCAAGTAAAGGGATTTCATTAAAAATGCAATGAACTGCATTTTCGATGACAAAAAAAAGCTCGAATGGCATTGTCAGGTTTCAAACTCACGCGTGACAATGCCATGAAAATTACAGAATTCCCGTACAGATTACATTTCCATCAGTTTCTGACTAATCCGTCTCTCGTCTTAAGCCGATAAACTGTTAACTTAGTGGGAAACTAATGGAAATTTAGTCTAATAATTATTTTGATCATATTCACGTTAAGCCGTCTCTCGGCTTAAGCCGTAAGTGTGTCTAAGGCATGACAACTGCTTTATTAGGCTTTTAGTTAACTATTGGCTAATTATTAAAATTAATTAATCAGAAAAACTATGCACAGATAGACAATGACCTTTAGAAACTCTGACTCTGTCCACCGCTAGAGGGCAGAACTAACGCTGAGAAAAGTTGACCGGCTTCCAAATTTAAGGAATTTTGAACATTTTGAGGCATTCAAGACATTAGTTTTTAGATTTATTTTATTTTCGGGCTATAATTTTATCTATAATGACGCTGGCACACCTTTTGAATCAAGAAAATTTCATGAAATCGAAATTCAAGTACTTTTCCTTCACTTGGATAAGTCCATCCTACTCTTTCGCACTCTTCTTCTTCTTTTTAAACATCACGCCACATTCAATTTAGTTTTTCTCTAATTTTGAATGAAAAAAAAGTATGATAGAGATTTGCAAAACGGTTGAGAGAAAAAAGGATGTGAATTTTAATTTCGCAAAATTTTCCTGATCTAAGTCGTAAGTTTCTGAATTAAATCTGCGAAACAAGGTTTATGTAATTAATTTTATTTCAAAGAAAGTCCTGCGATCGCAGGATGGTAGAAGGTTCAGCCATCCGGCGATTACTGGACTTTCCTTTTGAATTAATATCAACATTGATTCCTTATTGTTCCAGAACACTTTCTAGATCAGGAAAATTTAATAAGTCAAAATTCACATCCCATCCTTTTTCGAAAATTTTGCATATGTCTATTCTACTCTTTCGTGTTCTTCTTCTTCGTTTGAACATCACACCAAATTCTAGTTCAGCCCAATTTTGTACTCGAAAGAGTAAGATTCTGGCGCGATATTTTGATTTCATGAAATTCTACTGATCAAAAAAGTGTACCGAAGGCATTACATTATGCAAGACAATTTAATATTTATCGATTATCAATCCTCTCTATTGCCTTTTCTCAGAGAGAGAGAGAGAGAGAGAGAGAGAGAGAGACTTCTCAGGATATTTCTTTCGAAAAAGTTACAGAAACACCGAATGGGTGCAAACGGTGCAAACACAAATAGATTTTGATTCTCCAATAGTGTCTTGGATAAAAGGTAAATGGAATCCTATTTGCAGAAAAAGCCGATGATATTCGAAGAATTCAAATTCAATTTCGAATTTTCATACTAAATTTTCGAAGGTGGGGAAAATTTATGAAATTGCATTAAACAAATTAAATGTCTCTGTACTGTAATACTTTCCGAAGCCTTTCAAACTCAAGCAAAATCTTTTCGAAAATCGAACGGGAGTCCAAAGTACTAGTTCACATATTCACCACTTTACCGCTGGCTGTTTTTCGTGGTGAATTTTCGTGTAATTTTGTTTAATTTCAGTATGGTAGACTTTTTGGATTAATATCCTAATATTTACAAAGTGTAATGCATTTTTGAATTTTTTGTAGTTTTTTTTTTTAATATGAAGTTGAAAGCAACGATAAGACGGCGATGGCCGCAGGGAATAAAGACTGTCCAATTTTGAGAAACAAATTCCAACTAAAATAAAACCTCAATTTCGTTGATCATAATTATTGTCCCCTTGGTGAAGATAATTGCTTAACAAACATTAAGTAACATTTAAGAGTGATATAGCCGAGATAAAATGCACAGAGCAATGAACAGTGACTTAAAATGCCTCAGTAAATTTCAAAAAACAAAAAAATGCAGTAGCGAAGAAGAAGATCAAATCTTTGGGTGTTTTTTTGTTACTTGGCGTGTAAAATTTCCTTTTAAACACAAACGTATTTTGCAGGTGTGAATTTTGTGACTCTGAAAATTATTTTTGAGAATAAAATTTATCTTTTCTACTCTTTTTCTGGTTTTTGACTAAATGTGTGTGTGTGTGTAAATTAAAAAGAGAGAGTTAAGTATAGAGAATTAATTGTTTTTTTTTAAATAAAGAGATTATTGACAAATAAAATGATGATCATACCCTGGGAATTAGACATGAAGAGATTGAGAAGGGAAGTAGTGCGGCGGGAAGATTTTTCTTTGGGCTGTTGTATCTTTTGTGGCTGGTGTTCTTGCGCCAGTTGCGCCTCTGTCGGCTGTGCCCTGTCTCTAACTTTACTACCAATTGACTTTAAACTACTATCCCCAATAATCTTTCCTCTACCGGACTTTTGTTTGTTCATACTTGGTGCCACTGAGGCATTGGGCGAGCCACTAGCAACACTCTCCTTGTTCGCCTCCTGATCAGCACCAACTGCCGCGGCCGCAGCCGCCGATGATGCTGAACCAGGGGAACCGGTGCCGGCTGAACTTGAGGCGGCTGCCGCTGCCACAGCCGAAGATGACGAAGAGGACGAAGTGAACCAATTGCGCAGATTGATTTCGCGCTTTGCAGGCGCCGGAGCCGCCACTGTGGGGCCCTGTGGCGCTGCTGTCGCAACAGTGGCGCCCTCATCGACCACTGTCACTGTGTTATTTGTTATGTTTGCCGATGGTGTGTTTTGTGTGGAGGATTGGTTAGCTGCACTCGCTGGCCAATTCATCAAATCAAGCTCAACAATTTCTGCAAGACACACGAGCTTCTATTTGGTTTCTTTTCTTTTCTTTTTCATGTTAGCACTCTTCTTGCCTTCGCTAATGTCTCAAAATTTATTTATATTTTTTTTTAGTCATAAAGAAAAACTCAATATTTACGAAAACATTGTGAAAACATGAGAAACACCATGCTACTATGACAAGCAAGTTTTTTTGTGTATATTTCCTGCACTATTTTGGAAATCAAAACATGATGTGACGTATATATTGTCGAAGCACCTTGATAAGAAATACTGCGTGTAATATTACGCAAAATCACTGTAATTTTATTAACATGTGCGATCTTATTGGCACTTGAAAATGTATTTTAAGCAAATTCTATCGTTTTGAATTTCATATTGGCGAATGCAAAAGAGCTACAGGGTGACTCAAGAATCCTATAATTACAAATTGAAAAAAATATATCCTGATATTTTTGTAATGAAAATGAAATACCATCAATGAGTGATCATTATTTTTTTTTAACTATGAATTTGTCCCAAAAAATAATTTCTATAATATCCACTAAACACGAGACTATTCAGAAATATAAGGAAACTACGTCTATTTATGTCGGTTTTCATTTTTCTTTGCACATATTTTTCTCAGATAAAAATTTAAAGGAAAAACTTCACTTTGATTGCCCTTTCTATTAGACAACTGTGCTAGGTTTAATAATTTATTTAGCAAGATCTTGTACCGATAAATTTAAAAAATAATATAAGTTTTGTCATATTTACATTCAGCATCATCATAATAAACTCGCAAAATCCTTATTTCAAATTCGACATATTTCAAGCAGTTCAGGAAGTCTTCCCCTTTTGAAATTTAGAATTAATTTTAAACTGTTTCAATACCCAGAAAACACCAACAGCTAAAAACATTTATCAGCTGAATTTTACTAAATTTTAGCATTTGACGTTTTCTAGAAGATTGACAACCAATCGGAACGCCATCTACACGTCACGCAAATGAAGTTCTTTCGATGAACGAAAAATATTAATTATTTAAGATATGTTTTTAATTTAATTAACTAATTTTAGACACAAAATAATTCAGGCCTCTACGCACTAGGAGCAATTTCTTTAAAAAAATGCCTTTTTAACACTTTACCCGAGCCAAAAAATAACGTAAAATACCAAACTGGCATAAGATGTCAGAGCAGATATTCTCAACAAAAATACAATTTTTCAATAGGTTTTCATTCTGTAAGATTTCTACAGCAGTTCAATTCATTTTCTTGTAAATATTTTATCATTTTCCTGTGATTCTTGTATAAGTTTTCAGAAAATCGACAAAAAATGCCAAAGTAAATTTTCACATGTTTTCGTAATAAAATGTGGTATTTTACCTGATTTTTTCGCTTGGGCTTTAAAGTGTTAAAAAGGCAACTTTTGACGAAAATTGCTTCGAGTGCGTAGACACCATAATTTCCTTAAAATTTGACGAATTTTTCTTCAAAAATTTTGGCTCCAGAATGAGCCTTTTGAACAAAATACATCAAAATAATTTTTGACAACAATTTTGAAAGAATTCAAAACCATTCGAGATTGTTTTTCATGAAAATTTGTTGTGGATCTGTTCAAAGAATTGATAGTGGAAGTTCTTTAGAATAGTAATTTAGTGAATTTCGATGGAAATTTTTCAAAAAAAGCAAAAAAAAAATTGCTAGAGATATTTGTTCCCAATGGAATCCGATGCAGGTTTGGAGGGACTTTTCCTTGATTTTTCCGTTGAAATCACAGGAAGTTATTCCATCTGTGTATACTTGAAGAGTTCTTCAGTGCAATTACCCCGTACTCCATGAATTAAAACATGGATGGAAAGGAGGAAATTATCATATCCTTCAGTATCTATATTAACTTGGTAATCAACCAGAGCCACTGAGGACATCCTATGGCAAACGAGAGCTATCATGAGCTACCAGAAGCCATCACTTGGCCCCCAGAAGAGCCTCAGAATCAGTTAGAATTCAAACAATCTGAGAACTTTTCATAGAATATTTCATGTTCAGATCACTTTGGAGTTTTGAAAAATATTTCTACAATATTCATGGCAGAGAAAATCTATAAAATATTCACAATTTTTTTTTTAATTTTGTATATTTAAAATCTAATTTGATCGTCTGAAAGCATCATTTGTGGGAGTTGATATGATTCGCTCTTGGTAACTTTCGGAAATTTCAAAGCAAAATTCTGGAGAAAATTCCTTCAAAATTTCATTGGATTTCATTAGGAACTATATTCCCAGATAAATACTGTTCTCTTGCATTTTTACAAAATTCTCCAAAAATATTCATCAAATATTATCCCAAGGAACTTCATCACACATTTTTCACTTTTTTCAGCAGTCAAACAATAAGTTTTTAATAAAAAAAATCCAAGAGTAAAATACTTAGAAATATACAAGCTAATTGCCAAGAAAAATTAAGAAAAATTAACCCAATGGGCCATTTTTCTTTAAAATTGCTTTAAAAATTAAAATTGTACGTTCAAATTTTTTTATGAAATCACTCCATTCAAAATAATTTCAAAATTGAACTAAAGCAGAGGTGAGAAAGAACCGTTTGAAACCGAACAAACGTCAAATAAAAATTGTACGTGAGTAGTCAAAATGCTACCTGGAGGGAAATTCTGTAACGCTCTGGCAATGCCATATGACAAATTTGGTTCGAATCTTAGGAGAGCTTTTTCGAAAATGCGATTCTGTAGCTGTGACATTGCCATTTCAGCTCACGTGGCATTGTCAGAAGTCACATATTTTTGTGATTTCTGGCAATTCAAATGACAATGAATTTTGTTAAACAAATCAACCAAGACTTACTGTATTTTCATAAAATCATCAAATAAAGGAATTTCATTAAAAAAATCAATGAATTGCATTTTCGAATTCATATGATATGACAAAAAAAGCTCGATTGGCATTGTCAGGTTTCGAACTCACGCGTGACAATGCCACGAAAATTACAGAATTCCCCTACTGGACAAATTTATTTCGACGTTTATTCGTTTTTAAACGGTTCTTGCTCATCGCTAAACTAAAGCATTTGAAACTTCTTTTTTATTTATTTATTCGCTAAATGCTCAATAAAAAAAATCACTGGTTCTCTTGCAATCCATAGACGCTTATTACCGGAAGTGCGCCATTATAATTTTTTTCAAATTCAGAGTTAAACATCACTCCAGAAAGTTTATTTCTTAACCGATTTAGTTAAAATTGGATTTTTCTGAAAGGTCTTGAAATTTCAAAAAAAAAAAAAATGATTCCACTCTGTAAGTTGCAGTAATTTAAGTATTGTTGTAAATATTTTTTTTTAATAGTGTGTAGGCATGTTAGTGACTTAGAGGCCAAAGAGTCAGAGATATCGACCTTCGATTTTCAATGACCCCCTGTCACTCCCCAACTTTCTCAATTATCGCAATCTAGACATTATAAAACTTGAAGTTCTTAACGAATCTTCAATTTTAAGATACTTATTTCATAATTCACAAACCAGTTTAAATCAATAATAATTTCATGGGACATTCTGAGACACCCTGTAGCTATTACAAAATAGACAGAATATCACCTCTAGCAACAATAAACAAAAATATTTTTTCCCTTGTTTAAATATTCCAAATAGTGCAGGAAATTTGTCCAATTATATTTTCTTTCAAATAAAATAAATATAATATAGATAGAAGTCATGAAGCATATTTTTTGTTATAGTCTCCTTCGTAAATGAGACACAATAAACAAACACTCAAAGATGACAACACAGTCCACTGAATGGGAAAAGAGAATTTCAAGTGAGAAAATACCAACTCAAAAAGAAGAAAAAAATAAAACAACTTTTATGCAGTGAACAATGCAGAAAGTTGATAGTAATCGACATTTTTCCGTGTGTGTTGTGTTGTACGTGGAATTAAAAACAATTAACTTGGGTGTGTTCTTTTCCACACAAAAACATTAAAATAAAATCAAACATTGAACAAGGGGCTGAGGAAATTATTTTGGGGTCGGAGGAGAGGGTGGAATAGTTTTCCTGGACTCACCTGGCTTTTCCAATCCTGTATACTTATTGAGAACAAATTGCTCTAGCAATTTGTCCACAGTCATCTCAACAAATTGCCTCTTGAATTCTGTATGCACTTGTCCCACCATATCGTGATTGGTCTGCAGGAGTTCGATGTACGTGGTCAGGAATTCTCTCATCTGTTTGAGATGAGCCTCCTCGATGTCCTGAAATCTCTTACATGTAATCGTCATTCGTCGTTCAAATTCCTGCTTAATGGGATTGTGTTTCTCAACGAGATTTTTATAGTCATCCTGCTGCTTTCTCAGTTTCGTTTCTGCTTTTTCGAGATCCTTGGGTGAACAATTGTCCTTTTTCAACTTTTCAATCTCCTGCATTCGACTGGTGTACAACTCTTTGGCCTTCTGTACAGCATGCGTCGATGCCTGCATCAACTGTACAGCTTCCAGAGTCCCAGCCTCCTCCTCTTTCACTGCCTTGTGCTTCTTATGCAACTCCTCAGCATACTTCGTAATATCCTTCACCAATTCCGTAATCTTCTGCACCATTTGCAAATGCAAACTCGATAGCCTCTCAGCTGATCCCTTGAGAACAGCCCAAATAGGCGCAAATGTCCCATGGACACATCCTGAGCCAGCTTTATTGGCCAACTTTGTCATCATCTTCGAATTACTCTCCTCAATATTCGAACGCTCCCGGAAAAAATCCGTAAGCTCCTTGCTCGCCACCAAGCCATACTTCATATTATGATACAGAACATCAAAACCGTTGTTCTTCTCCCCCTGCAATACAATTACAACAACAAAAAAATCCCACAATCTTGACAGTTCACTTTTGGCCGGAAGATCTCGTCAAAGTTGCAGAAAACTGGAAGAACAGCAAACGATATCGAGAAGGCACCGAGAGAGTGAGAGAGAGAGAGATTTAAAGTAGCCACACAGTGGATTTCTGATAAGCTCGTCAAATTTTATCATTCTCTTCTGCGGCATTTTTTGCCTTCTTATAACTTTATCACTCTAAATAGACTTTTTCTGTGTGTTTTGAAAAATTACAAAAAAAAATACGCGATTTGAATTTTGTGTTGAAGAGTATTTTGATTTTTAGTAAAATTTATCATGGGTTGGTCTGACAAAAAAAAAAAAAGAATCTATTGTTGAGGAGGCGTGATCATTTGCCCGAAACGAGAAAAAAAGAATTATACGCAAAATGAATAGTTAAATGGCTCATGGATGGGCAGTATAAAGCTTGCAGCTAGAGAAGAAGATACCAGAATCATTAAATTGTAAAGTTACGCACCCAAAAACCTAACGCGTGAAATAGAAATTTTGTTATAAAACATTTAAAAATCAGATAAATTTGACTGTAGAATAATCCTGAATTGTGTTCTTTTATTAATAATTTTCTTAGTAATTAGAGTAAGTGTGCCAAATTCCGGCCAGCTTGCAATTTCGGCCACCTTTTTTGTTCCTCGAATTTCCATGAATTTTTAGTTTTTACATACTCTAGAGATTATACAATGAAAAAGAATAACAAAAATGTAGCTTCGACAAACGAGATGACGTGAAAAAGATATTGGAAGAATTCCCAAAGGACAAGGAACTATGAGAATGAAGGTGGCCGAAATAGGACACCAAAGCTGTGTTTATATTTTTATTCATTTTAAAATGTATTAAGAATGATTTTAGAGTAAATAAAGACGGTAAACACTTTACAAGGTTCCAAGCAACGCTCTTACAAAAGAAAGAATTTAAAAAAAAATTGTCTTTAAAATATTACATTTCAAACTTGAGACTTTGACGCTTGCATGCAACTATGCAGGAATTTGGCACACTTACCCTAAGTGTCTTTTTGCGATTCCGGGGGAAAGGTAGAACTTTAACTCTTCGTAACTATACCTTGAATTGACTCACGACCTAAAGAAAGACTAGGTAAACTCCTTTAGTTTCAAGAATACAACAGAATTCCTCTTGTAAACTAAATATTTTACTTCAATACTTCATATTACAGTAAACTCTCTGAAATTCAGGCATATGGGACCGAAATGTCAGCTGAATTAGACAGAAATTCGGGCGACAAAGTTTTTGAAATGCAACGATTTTTTATTCATGTGCCTGCATATAGATATTGAGTTTACACACTCATATATAACGTAAATTGCATGAAAATTCCGCAATAATGCAAAATCACATCAAAACTAAGACAAACCATGCGAAATTTGAGCATATTTGATTCATTTGATAAATCATAATTAAACTTGAAAAATGACAATAAACTTTTTTCAAATGTAACCGCTGCCCGAATTAAAAAGTAGCCCGATCTTAAAAGAGCCGAATTTGCGAGAGTCTACTGTACTTTGCTTCTCAGAGGCCAGAGGCCATATAGGCTACCTTACAGATCAATACTAAGAAAATTCTTCTCCACAAGATCAGACTTGGACAAACCAGGGTTGATTTCCAGAATCTTAAAAATTCAGCTTCCCAAAACCAGCGAGGAAAATATTGCACTCGCACCAAGATAGCAAATAGCGACTGTATATGCGGTGCTCATATGAATTATAGCCTTAATGAGAAAATACGTTTTCTTGAGGAATAATGTATTTTAGGGTAAATTAAGCTAATTCAAAAACCGCTCCAAATGAAAATTTTTCGCTGTTCCAAATGGAAACGTCATTTTTTTTCACGATAAATACAGTACTAAATTATTAATCATATACAGTGGCGGTCAATAAAAGAGAATAACTCCTTAAAACTTGAGTTTTTTTTTTTAACTTTTTGTAACTTTTTTAAGTATATTTAAAAAAAAATTATTTAGTAATGTTAAAGTTAAAGTAATTGCCTTACGTCGAAAAGGTACAATACTGGCCGCAAAAGGTTTGTATTTTGACTCAGAATGCGTCAAAAATGATGTTCTGCTAGGACATAAAAAATAGAATCACTTTCATTTATGGTCATAAACTGAAATTCATTTCGAGTATTTCAAAAATAACAACATTTTAGTGTAATGTTAGTAATTATTTAGTGTCTTGACAATTAATTTTCCAAATTTGGATAAATGAAAGTATGAGAAATTGGAAGAAATGTAGAACTTTATTGTTAGAGGCTCTGTTAGATTTTTGAGACTACGAAAGCATGGAATGATCATAAAAGTCATAGCTGACCACAGTAGATAACGAAAATCAAAAATCCATAACACAATATAGTGTTTACGTAAACATAAGACTCGAAATTTTGGCTGCTACCGGTTCCACGGGTCAATCGTATTAAGAAAACAACAACAATTCAGGATTTTCGAATTGTTCAATGTAGTAAAATCAATCTTATCATTTCATCGCAAGGTATTCTATAGACACTCAGAAAAATAATCGAATAAACTTACTCGAATCCATGTTAAATTAACTCTTTTTCGTTGTGATTTTCGATTAACTATATTTAAAGTTGATTTTACTTCTATTTAGATGTAATATTCGGAATAGTTGTTTTAACTTTTTTTTCTAAAATTTACACGACAAAAGAGTGTAAATAACTCTTTATAAGATTTAAATTACTCGTTTTAAGAGATAAAATAACTCTTTCAAATCCCAAAATGGATAGGATTTTGCAATTTTATGTGTTTTTTTTTAATTTTATCATTTTCTTTGTTTATATTGTCTTGGCCTCATGTTCCCTCTGTTCCGAGCTAACTATCACGTATGATGCACGCACATAATCTTCATGAAACATTGTTAGTTATATTTCTAGTTGATGTTCCATATGAACTTTGTCACACGAAAAAAGATGAAATTTTACATCGAAAAAGAGTAATAATTACATCGATATCCGACGAATTAATTCAACTCGCACGAAGAGTTGTATCAACTCTATTTACTAAAATTTACAACGAAAAAATGTAACAATTACATCGATATTCGTAGAGTTAATTCAACTCTGCCATAGAGTTGATTTAACTTTTTAGGTTTTTTCTTGTCAAATAAAGTTGAAAAGATATGATTGTTTTGGAGAGATTTTCTTATTGTTTTGGATGGGAAAAGAGGAAAGACCAGGAATAAGAACAAATCCTACACTCAAGAACAACTCAACAAGGCTTTGGAAGCTTTTCTTCGAGGTTTCACTTAAACTATTTGTTTCCAATTAGAAAATTTTCCTTGTTTCCATTTGAAATAATATGTTTCCAATACCAGCGTTTGCCACTCGTGTATTTTTCTTGTAAATTTTAGAAGAATTTTTAAAATATATTTGAAGGATTTTCACTAAAGACTAATGTTTTAGAAGAGCCAAGGAGCAAATTTATTTAATTTTATTCAGAAAAAAAATTGAACTTGATGTGTTGAATCTTCTGTCAAAGGTTCTAAATTAGGACATTTACTCTAATAGTGTTTCCCAATACCCGGGTAATTTGAAATTGCCGGTTACCCGGTTCCACTAAAATCCATACCCGGTTATAGGAACCGATTCCAAATATGAATTTTTAAAAATATTTTTAACTATAAAAAATAAATATTTTAGAGGTTCAGACATTTTTTCGGTCGTGTAGTACCATCTTTCCTTTGCTTTTTCGGGAACATAGGACACAACGGAGGGCATTAAGTAGTGTTGACGATGTTATCCTAATTCTAACATCATTAAGAACCTTTGTATTGTAAATATCTTTCATGTTTGATTATTTAATGGAAGGTTGAGTAAAACCTATTAAATTTCTATACAAAAAATATTGTTAAACTTTTTCATAACAAAAAAAGTTGTTTGAAAAACTTTGGCCTGTTAGTTTGTGTTATAATTCTAGAATGTTTTGAGAATTGCTATCCTTTTGTAATCAGTTATCAGATTAGCAGAAAAAACACATACAGGAGGGAAATGTTTACACTGCATTTAAACTAGATAAGGAAATGGAATAGTTAAGATTACGATTTGAAGGAATGCTACAGAATCAAGAAGGAGTGTCAGTCATAATATCAGCCCCATGCTTTGTGGTATCAAGTACAATGAAGCTCACTAGTGGACGCAAATTGAACACCTTCAACATAAAAAAAAGCCTAATGACTTACAGGCCTTAAAAGGGATTCGAATCCGGAACACTTTTATCAGAAAGCGAGTGTTCTATTGGGCTCATTGGAAAGGTATTGGAATTCTTGACAAGCCTGAACCGATTCCAATCGGTTATGAACCGGTAAAGAACTTATAAATAATTTTTATCTTAAATTCAATTATATTGCTCCTAAGGTATTTTTGGCAATGTTATGAGTGATTTGGTACAGTTCCCCTAATTGTACCCTTTCATGATTTGATTCCATTTCCCATTTAAGCGGTAGATTATAAAACAATAATGAAACGCAATGGAAAAAAATTTTGCTAAAATGTTGAACTCCTAAGCAAGATACTTTACTTTCTAAGTTACAGAGGAAACTATTGTATTCACTGCAGCTATTGAGGTGAAATCAATTTTCTCAATAACTCATACAACTCACAAATGTAGGATTCTGCAAATTGTTTTAAAACATGCATCCCTTTTTAAATTTCTGATTGTGTTTCTAAAGTAAGTATTTCAAACAAAACTTTCGTAGTACATTGACCTTGAAAAACTCCCTTCTAAGCTTTTAAAGTTATTTCAAAGTCACTTGTACAAGACTCTAAGATATTTGAATTGTCAGAAGTCAAAAGTTTAAATTCTTTTTGCATCGAAAATAGAAAATAAAAGGGTTTTTATAACGCTTGGTACGACAAAAGTCGACATCTAACGGAAAAAGTACGTTTTGCGAATTCATGGCCTGATGATCAGGCAACTCGAAAGCAAAAATCTCCATTATAATAATCTTTTTATTGAGAATTTGCTAAAAAAATGTTTATTTTAAAAGAAGTTTCAGAGAATATCAAGCTAATCTATTGAATTTTTATGAATAAACTAATTGAATTTGCAACAATAAATGTTTTGTCGTCGATTGAACGAAGAGAAAGGAAAAGGCGTATATTTTCAACAGGATAAAGCCTCTACCTCTCTCTTTGTATGCATGGTAAAAACATCAAGGTATTCTTTATCTGATTATTTGAGATCTCGTGAGTAATACATTGTACTTTTATATACGCTATAGGCAACAGGGTATTTCCTGTTTGTTTAATTGGGATCTTATGAGTAATTTGTTGTACTTTTACGTAAAAGTATCTCCTGAGCAATGCTAATTTTAATTAAATACATTTTATAAAAAAAAATGTTTTGCCCTAATTTTCTAGGGAGTAATAAATCTGATTATAGCCAGATCTAACTCACTCTCCTGCTCAAAGTCATGCACGTGTTCAGAAAACAAATCTAATTCTGTGTCGCCCATTAAGATAAGTAAAAGCTATTGATAATCTTCAGCGACAAAAACAACAAAACTTAAGCCAAAAATTATTGACTATGCTCAATATCTTAAGCTTTTCTTCAAGACGAAATCTATGTACCAAAGGTTAATGATCTTACCAAAAAAAATATTCAGAGCTAAAAACCAAGATTAGAATGGATACTAAAACTACAAAAAATCTCATCTAACACCTGTAGTTGCCTCTGAACTACAGAATGTTTATTAAAATAACGAATATAACAATACCATCGGAGTAATTTGAAAATTGTTTAATACACCGCGAACTAGTGAAAGATGAGTTTGTTACAATCGTATTACCACTATCTGTTGCGTATCTTGGCTAATAGTTTTCTAAGATTAAAACGTTCAATTCTAAGATGAAGAAAGCGTAGGGGTTTAAATACAAGTTGTCTGAAAAGTTCGAGTAAAATACATGCAAGAAACATTACATAATTCCTAAACTATTTTCTTTTTGTACTAAACAATCTTCTATAACTTCAACGCAGTTGAACTAATGATCCTTTAATTATCCCAAACCATTGCAGAAGGGTATTTCCGGAAGTTCTGTAAAATTAAAATATGCTTCTAAAGCTTCTTTAGCTTCTTCATTCGATTTAAGCCGTACACGGAGTAATTTCGTTACGTTTCTAGACAAATAGAAGTCCGTCGAAGACAAATTTATTGAATACAACGGATAACAATTCGGAAGGAAATTCGTAATTCGACTGTTTAAATTTCGACATAGTTGAAATGCTTATAACAGCATGTTCGACTTGATGAACATGAACTTTTAAAGCTGAAATTCAGGTTTTAGCATGAATATATGGGTTACATTTATCCAAAATTTCACAAATTTCAAAATTCATTCTTTTACTTCAATCAATAAATAAATAAATTAACGAGCGCCCTGGGAGTTAGACCGATACGCATTTTAGATATTTCAAAGTTTTGTTTTCTTTAGAATCGAATATCCAGTTACAGGCCGCTGAAATAATTTATTACTCCATTATATCGTTATGAACATTTTTAGGCCTAAACAATAACTTAGATTTTTTAAACAATTTCTGGGTTGGTGCGAATTTTGGTCTGCCATTGCATGGTTCATTTCGAAGCTTGCAGACCACCTTGAAACTCAAGTGACCAACTGCAAAAATTGATTTTGAAAGAAGAGATAAGAAAAGATTGATCACAAAATAGAATTTTCGCTTTGGGAAATAAGAGAAAAATTGAAACATTCAAAAGCTGCTGCGTTCAAAGGCAGACCACTTTCCCTTACCCCTAATTCATTTTCAATTTTTGTTCATTCAAAAATTAAAGCTTTAAATCTATTTTATCAAAGGACTTAATCACTGCGCGAAGTTCCAATAAATTCCATTTTGGAACCTGGATTGTAAGGAATCTCAGCTAAAAAGGCTCACACACGTCAACTTCAATTAACTTTCAAGACATGAAAGACCTTTAGGGGAAACTATGGGGCATTGCAGAACATGGGGTAGCATCGAACACTAATTTTTATTTGTAAACTACTTGGGCTATCTAGACTATTTCCTCAGTGGACAAGTATCCCTTATACGGGCCTCAGATGTAAGACTTAGCCATATGGCTTAACTGCTCTAATTTCTTATCAATCACGATTTTTTTGTAAAAATTTAACTTAGGATTAGATTATTTAAGATAATAGACCTATAGATTCTCAAAAAGCAATAAAATTGCTCGCTATTCAAGATTTTGAGACCTTTGGGAAATTCCTATAGGTCTCGTCCTCTGAAGTCTAATATCTGAATAAAAAATTGTAAGGTTCAGTGATACCTCGTGTTCAATGGTGCCCAAGTTTCCCCTACTTTTATTTATTTTTTTGGTAATTCACCCTACAATAACCTAATGAACTAACGAATTCAAGTTTGTTTTTTTTTTTAACACGGTAAAAACGCATGGGAAACACAAGAGATTTCATGCGTATCAAAAGGAAAGATTTTCTGAAAACTGAACAGTTTGTCATTAATAAGTCAGCCCAATTATTGTGAAGTATAATTGCACTTTAAACTAAACTACCATATATGCAGAAAACTTGTCCCCTGTTCTCCGTAAGCTTTGCTTTAATTCTAGGACTTATTAGTGGTTTTTACCGATCAGGTCTACCATGCTAAATAATATAGGCATATGTTATGTCCTAGACACACTTACGACTTAAGCCGAGAGACGACTTAATGGAAAATTATGGAAATGTAGTTTAATCATTATTTCGAATACAATTACGTTAAGCCGTCTCTCGGCTAATCCTCAGGTTTGTCGAGGCCATTATGTACCAAATAGGATACAAAGATCCGCAAACGGATATTGTAGTTTCAGTGAAAGTCAATAAAATGCAAATATTGGTATTTTGCCGAAAATCGATTCAGTCAAAAAGTCATCTGAAAATCTTATTCCAAAAACGAATTTTTACTACTCTGACTGAATCTATTCTAAATTTATCTGACTGGAAATATGATTATTTCAAAATTTAATAATTGAGTCTCTATATCTATGCAATTGCTTGACCTAGACCGAAACATAGATACATTCTGAAAGGGCCTTGACATCAACTACAACATACTAAAATATCAGTGCAATCGGATAAGTTTTAGATTTTGAGTTATTCAAAATAGGTGGGTAAAACGTCAAATTAAGATGACGACCTCGTCATCTTACAAATCTCGAGCAACTTATCTTGAGGTGGAAAGACTTTTCTTATTGTTTATTTTTAAGAAATTGTTGATTGGTATTTTTTTTTAGAGAGAAAAAGTCACCCTTATTCCGAATGCAAGCTTTTTTTGAATATTTTTTCTAATATAGCAAAATTTCGTAGAATAAACGCTAGTGGTACAAAATTCATTCACAAGCAGCTGAACAAAAATAATATCACTCATTTACCCCCCCCCCCCTCCTCTCATTTTAACTTTGTATTTTTGGAAATAAAATTTGAAAAATTGTGAAAAAATCTATCTGCGAATACGAAAAGTCTTATCTTTTAAAAAACTGTTTAAAAAAACTCAATAGGGTAAAGTGGTACAAGTTGGACAATAATGGTACAATTTGGACAGGGCTTTTAGTCTTCAATTTAGTACTTCACTTTTATTTGTATATTTTTAATGCTTTGGTTTTATAATTTGGTTCCTTGTGCTTAAAAAAAAATTAGTACTGTATTTATCAAGAAAAAAACCATGTCCAATTTGTACCGGCGAATTGTCCAACTTGTAACACTAATTCCAAATTATATCACTTTACTCTACCTAAAGATTTTTGTCACAATTAAGACAAACTCTTAACAACTAAAGTTATTATTGTTTTATAATTCAAATAATTTTAAAAGTTGGGTTTTACATACTTTCCATAAATACGATTTTAGCACCATTTGCGGCCCCCTGACGCACTTTAACAGTTTAAAAAAATTTCAAAGCAAAAATTCCTTGTTGGCTAGCATAATACGACCACGTAAAATCGTAAAATATGTGATTAGAAAAAGTACAAGTAAAATTCCTCTTTATGGTTTAGAAACCTAATTCGATTTTCTAATATAACCCGAGGAATAAAGTTCTTATTTTCAGCTTCCATTCTAAATCTTTCAGCACAATTTTTTATTAATTTAAATAAACGTGACTAGAATTTTACGATTTTGAGAGAGCTTTCTAACAGGAAAATCGAGAGATCATTTCGCAGTGTTTTATTTTATATTTTGGGAATATTTTCTATGTGAAAAATTTATATTTCTTTAAACGATAAATTATGTACATGAAAAAAATCGATAAGAAAGCTTTTCTAATGTTGGATTTCTAGGAATAATTCTGTAAGTCCTCTAAATTTAGAACAAGAGAACTTAATGCATGAATTGGATCAAGTAGGACAAATCCTATAAGAATACCCCAATGCAAGCTTACACCAAAGAGCTCTCAATCAGTAATTCATCAACCTACGTCCCTGTTCCAAGTAAGAATCAAATAATCTTCCAATAATCCGGATTCTCATGAATTGATTGTGTTTGTGGGGATTTCTATTGTTGCTAATTGATAGCAAGAGGCTTTTGTTTAATAAAAGCTTATCTCTGGAGCCTCGAGGAAGATCAAAGGAGCCCCATTTAGAGAAGCTGCAGTGAAAAGACACAATTCCGGCAGCGACCTTGTGCCTCTTCCCCATTCATCGTCATAGAGAGCAATTGTGGCAGTTATTTTATCACACTGTGGCAATAGAGCTTCCCACTCTCTCTCCTCTGCCTCCAACGCTGCCCATTGATGGCACCCGTGAATAAACGCCCAACATTCTCTTTCTGAACTTTGCCAAAATTACATAACTCATGGCCCCAGCATAAAGGGGGGCCATGGATTACCAACCCAGCTAATTGATACTCACCCAGAAGTAATCATTGAAGTCCACCGTCATTGTCAATGTAATTTATTTATCACGCACAGTCCAATTTAGATCAATTGAGCCAATGCAGCTCCTCTCGGCCTCCCTTCTTTGGACACCCAAAACACGCCCGGCAATTGTCACTCGAGAATCTGCCACAGCA
This sequence comes from Phlebotomus papatasi, assembly GCF_024763615.1. Lineage (NCBI taxonomy): Eukaryota > Metazoa > Arthropoda > Insecta > Diptera > Psychodidae > Phlebotomus > Phlebotomus papatasi. The sequence goes on along the minus strand of NC_077222.1, from coordinate 91,968,798 downwards.
GCTGAAGCTGAGGTAGACGTCTGGGGTGCCAATTAAATGGCCCAGAGACGCCAAGAAGGCCGGATGTGCAGATATTCGACCAAACAGAGACGAGTTTTTCACACAGAAAGACGATGGGGAAACATGGGGGCTCCACACTGACAAAACACTCAACAATCTTTTCACTCTCACGGCGCCTCCTTTGCCCTTCAACGCACAATTTCACACAAATTCACTGCACTGGACACTGATGCACCTGTTTTGAGTGTTTTCACGCTCGCTAATTACATTTTTGGGGGCGAAAAATGCAGAAAATTGCAGATTCACTTGACACCACCCAGACACCAAATTAAAGTTTTACTACTGCCACTGACAGGGTCTACTTAGTTTTGAATTGGCCGTTGAGAAGGCATTGAGATATTTAACACTGGCATGCCACTGAATAAACATTTATAAGGATTCCTAAAGCTTTGAAGAGTTTCTGCGGAATTTAAAAAAAATTAAAAATTTTAACTTTTTTTTAAAAATATTTTATAATTTATAAATTAAAAAAAATTCTGGAACTTAAACTAAATTAATTTTAGAATACCCGCCTCTACAGTTTTATGTAATCACGGAAGGAAATCATGAAAGTCTCGACTTCATATCCCAAGTATCATAAAAAATATAAAAAGTATCTAATTTCCAAATTTTTTAAAATTAAAAAAAAATTATAAATATTGCAAAAACTGAATTCTTGTAAGAAAATTCTTTGTAATTGCGCTGGCACACCTTTTCAATTTACTGAAATTCAATCGATTGAAATTTTAACCTCTTACTCTTTCAAACTGAAATAAGATATGTTTGTCTCTTTCTGTCAAATGAAAATTGGAATTTCAATTTCATTTTCAATTTCAATTTTAAATTTCATTTGACAGAAAGAGGCAGCTGTATCTGATTTCAGTTTGAAAGTGTAAGAGGTAAAATTTCAATCGATTGAATTTCACTAAATTGAAAAGGTGTACCAGCGCCATAAATTAATAAAAATCAAAGTTTTCAGTTATTATTTTAATTTTTTTTTGTTAGTTGTTTTTCCTTTTTTTCTTTGGTTTTCTTAAATTGTTCCGATGTTCATAGTTCAAAAGAAAATGAAAAAAGCGAGAAAAATTCTCATCAGGCATTTACCATCAACTGCACTCCATCTGACCCTTGATCTGACCAAACACCGAACGCATTCTAAGCAACACCTTACAAAGAAGTGACAAAAAATTCAATTTGTAGTAAAATTTTACATTTCAAACTTAAGTCCTTGGCACTTACAAACAACTATGTCGAAATTTGGTACAGTTGCGCTCATTAAAAAATATCTATCTAGAGAAGGCCTGAGCTAAAATAAAAGCCGAAGTGAATTTGAATTTTTTTTAATAATTTATTTGAATACAGTTATTTGGGTTAATTGTGAATAATTGTCGATATTACAACAAAAACATTGGGATGAAATTTTGAGCTGGAAGACTCATATTCTTTTGAGCTGTCTCAAAATTCAGGATAGGTTTGAGAAAAATCCTTTTGTACAACACTATTTTGTTTAATAAGGAATGCAAAAGTACGTATTACAAGAAGGGACACGACATGCTAATAAGGATAAAATAGAGAAGAAAATATTTTGTCGCATTTCAGAGATTTTTTTGCAACCGCAGCGCCGCCAGACGTTAGTCAAGTGAGTTATTTGTGTCTCTAACTCTCTCTCACAGTTGAATTGCGTGCGATTTAGGAAGCTTGTCATTTGAAATGATATTTTCTTTAAATTTCTTCATATTACCGCAAGATTCAAGTAAAAGGGTGTTTAGTGAACAGCTATACGTCTTCCGACAAAGATATCAAGAAGACAATTTATTTTATGAGAGTTTTTCTTTCTGTTATGTCTTTTTGGCACAAAAATCTTCATCATGGCACCGTGAATGAGCAGGATTAGTGTTACCAGAACGTCAATCTGCAATTTACATTTAGAACTATCAACACAAAATTTCCGATACTACACGACTTTTAATAAGCACAGGTTTTCTAGAGATTTTCTTAAATCAATCCCAAGTTTTTCTAAAATTAATCAAGATTTCTTTTATCAAGGATAGATTTAGAGTTTTAGTAGTAGGAATTTCAGAGCTCTAATTTAGACAATAAATTTAATACGACATAGGAACAGGCTTTTCTCTGAATAGCACAATGACCAATTAACTTATTAGATGACCAATTAGATTAGGATTAGAATTCTCTGATTTTGAGGATACAGATTCCTGGGAATCAGCCTTAGGCGAACAAATTTGGTCTTTCTTCAGAGTATTTCTACTTTTTTTTAACTTTTTTTTGGCGTCAGATACACGAATTAAGGAAATGTGGGTAATAGACAATGTCTCGTAAGTCGTAAGGCAATGAGCCTTCAAACTATGAGAATTTTCTCTTTGCAAATAGCTGGTTCAGCATTTCTTAGCATTTATTAATCATAAACCTTATGTGATAAAATGAAAAATAATAAACCAGCTGGTTATAAACAAAGAGAAAATTCGCATCGCTTGAAGGCTCAATGCCTACATCCCCCTAATATCAAGAAGAATGATATGTCCATATACAAATAAGACGTTCAGAGCAAAAATATTAAAAATACAGCCTTGCTATAAGCAACTCATATAATGTACTATGTGCTTAAGTTTTTAAGTGTATACAAGGTCAGCCAACTATGTTTTCACAAATTTTGCTCTATGACCTTATTAAATAATTTAGTAAGAAGTTAGTGAACTTTATGTAATTTTCAACTATTTTTTTTAAGAAAATTAAAGAAAAAATCCTAATTGAAAAATTTCAACAGAACCTAGTGGTCGCAGTCGTCGAGGAAATATTAACCCACTAATAAAGTTTAAGAGTCACTCCAGTCTAGGGTAGCACCACAAAAATTGCATTTACAGAAATAATAAAGGTTTTATTTATTTAAAAATATTATAGTGTCCTCGATAATAGTCCTACTACAGTAGACTCTCTCTCAATCGGGAATATGGGGCGAAATGTCATCCGGTTTAGCGATAGAATTGAGCGTCAAAGCGTTTGTAAATTCCACAAAAAGCGTTCAATTATAAAGAATCACGATAAAATAGGAAGAACTACAGCGAATTTGAACAAATTAGCTTCATAATTAAACGTGAAAATTGTCAACAAAATTTGGCGCCCGATTGAAAAAGAGCCGATTGAGTGAGAGTCTACTGTAACATCTTCTGAAGGTGTGAACTGGTCTGAACTCATTTCAACTATTCGTTTAGTTGCCATCCCCAGTTTTGTATGGCAGGTCAGAGAAAAAGATTTAAAAAAAAATTGTGCAAAAAAACGAAAAATACCTATTTAAAGTAAATCTGACTAAAATAAATTTATTTTTTACTGAAAAGTTCTATTTTTTTTAATTTAAAAAAAAACATGAAATAAATAAAAATGTGAATGTTAGAAGAGAAGAGTTTCAATTTTTTGTTATATTTTTTGCTTTTAGCGCTTAAACTTAAAAAAGATAACGAAGAACGAATCGTATTTTTAAGTTTATTGGACCATAATTAGTCTAGAAAAAATATCTCACTGTACTTTTTTGCATATTTAAAAGTTGAACTTTAGGGAGTTAAACAATAAGAAATGTTACTTGGGGCAGACTGTGATAAACAATTTTGTTCTTGATAACAAATAACTAGAAGCTTAATTAAAACAGAAGGTTTATCACGTGGTAAGTGGATGATGATATGATAATCCAACTTGGAAAATCCTTAGAAAGATTAATACAAAAATTAAAATCATCCAATTAATCGTTTTTAAGGAATTTAAATTTAAATATTCCATAAAACCCCTGCAAATAGGCAAAGTAGTATCAATTTCTCTTCCCGATAGCAAGTCTTTGACCAGAGGCATCTCTCCAATATATCCCACGTTGTCTAGTGGTTAGGATACCTGGCTCTCACCCAGGAGGCCCGGGTTCGATTCCCGGCGTGGGAAATCTTTTTTATTTTTTTTTTATTAGAATTATTTTTCCACAATTATTTTTTTAACACTCTGTAGGATTATCACAATCGATAAATGTGTGAAAAATTAATTAATTTCAGCTTGTTTTGAAGAAAATCCCTCAATAATACTTTTTGCAAAACTGCTTTTTACAGTGTATTGTTTTGATGACATTCACGTGTTTCCCGGTGCTTCTCGCTCATTGTTTTTCATCCTAAAAAAGCTAGAATTTGCTTGAATTAGTGTTTGAATATGGAGTTATCCACTAATAAAGTGTTCCTGAGGAAGACAAAGCGTGGAAAGATCCTGAAGGTAAGATATTTCGTTTTAAATCTTTCCCGGACAGATATTTGAGGTTATGTTCGGGGTGATTCCAGATTGTCCGGGAGCATTACCTCAGAAATGATATCTATTGCGGTTCAGAAGCATGTGAAATCTGCCCTCAAATGTCCCATGATAAAATCCTCTCCTCCTGCCCCAAGACCCAGAGTAGCTGTGTCAATTTTCCGCACTACATTGTTCCGGACACAAATGTTGTCCTGGATCAGATTGATGTGCTCCAGGAAAGTGTCCTGTGTGACATTGTAGTGCCTGGGATTGTGCTTGAGGAGGTGAAGAACAAGAGCTCTTCGGTGTACAAGAGATTCCGGGAGTTGTTCTCAAATTCTGGTAGGAGGATTTACACATTTGTCAATGAGCATCACAAAGATACTTTTGTGGAGCGTCAGGCTGGTGAGACAGTCAATGATCGCAATGATCGGGCTATTAGGAGGGCAATTGAGTGGTACAATGACCACCTGGAGCAGAGTCAGAAGGGGAAGAAAGGGGAGAAGCAGATTAAAGTGATTCTGTTGACTAATGACGCTGATAACTTGAGGAAAGCCCAGGAAATGGGCATTGTAGCCCTAACGATCGAAGAGTATGTGAAATCTCTGAAGGATCACCCGGAATTGCTAGATAAACTGGCTAAGAAATTTGAGGACACAGATGGGAACAAACCAGATCTGTTCCCTCTGCATCTGTCTCCCAGTCAAATCCACGAAGGAGTCTGCAGCGGGAAGCTGCTCCGGGGATCCTTCCAAAGATCAAGAGAGAATTACCTTGAGGGATTTGTTAATGTGGAAAATATGGACAAGTCCATTCTGCTTCAAGGACGAGAATCCCTCAATCGAGCAGTTGACGGAGATCTTGTAGCCGTCGAGCTCTTTCCGGAGGATAAATGGTCAGCTCCATGCGGAGTGATCATCCAAGATGACGCTGAAGATCCCGGGGATGTTGTAGAAGATGAAACTGGGCTGCTCAAAAGCCCTAAAGAAGTCGAAAAGGTTCCAACGGGAAGAATTGTGGGCATTATCCGGAGAAAATGGAGACAGTACTGCGGAATTCTTCAGCCCAGCTTGCTCCCAGGAGCCATTAGACACCTTTTCATCCCGGCTGAGAGCAAAATCCCCAAGATTCGCATTGAAACGCGGCAGGCGGAGAAGCTAGCCAGTCAGAGAATTATCGTGGCAATTGATCAGTGGCCAAGATACTCAAGGTACCCTTTGGGGCACTTTGTCAGAGCCCTAGGGCCCCTTGGGGACAAAAACACAGAGAATGAGGTGATTCTCCTCGAGCACGACATTCCGCACAGCAATTTCTCCGAAGAAGTCCTGAGCTTTCTGCCCAAGATGCCCTGGACAATAACTGACGCGGTAAGTTTCATATCTTTTTTTATTAATCTAAAAAGCTCCATCCAAACAATCCATACTGCGGAAATCCTCTTCAATGGTTGAGATTGTTGAGGCCCTTGGACTGTCCTCATTGAGATCTTCCTCCGTTTTCTCCCCAATCGATTCCAAAGTGGGACTAAAACGATTATTAGGATAAATTGACTTAAGTATTTTTCCACTGTCGTACACTGAGTGAGAGAAATCCGAAAAAGTTAAAATAACATTCCGGAAATGTTAATTCTACCCTGCTGTATTGATCCGAAATCGGTGTAAATATTATGCTTTTTAGGTGTATTAGGGGTTAAAGTTACCCTTCTTTCATGATCATTTTAGCCTTAAAAATATGTAAAATTAACATTGAAAATTGTTGATATAATTTTACACCTAAAAAGTGTTAAAGTTATGAGGAAAAAAAGTTAATCGCACCCTCTTTTTTTTCAGTGTAGTAATAAACCTCCTGCGTAAGCTCCATCCTTAAAAAATTTAGACCACGCCCCTACAATTTTTTTTTTAAATTTATTATTTTTATTTTTAATATGAGGTATCAAATCGAAAACGCTTATAATCTAGGAAAGAAATCTTTGATAAGAAAAATTAAAACTTTGAGTTTTTTCCCCGTAAAAATTGTCTTTTGTGATGACAAAATAAAATTTTATTTTTCCTTCGCAGAACATTTCCATCAATCCTAATTCAGTATTTTTATTTTTCATCAGAATAAATGTAATAGGGGGCGTGTCTTAATTTTGGTGGGTGGAGCCAACATGCCAAAAAATAAATAAAATCTAGACAAAAATTTCGATTTTTTTCCATTCTTTCTTGAATGAACATTAAAGCAGCAAATAAATAAAAATTTTGCGAAAAGTACTGCATGATTTTACATGTAATTTTTATATTTTTCGTATACAGTATTTTTCTCAAGGTAGTGACCATTTTTTTAAAGGGAGATTGCCGTTTTTTAACATCAAGTAACTGGTGGTTTGATTCCAAGATTTCTAACATTTTCGTTACTTCTTAATTTGAAAGTGATTGAACAGAATCTGTTCGCTTGGTACGTAATCCCAAGAAGTTTGTGTTTATGCACAGAGAGCGACAATCAGAACAAGTGACTCCCAACCACAATTTTCTTAATCATTTTCTTAACCACAAAACTTCTTAATAATGCCCAAAAATTTTTTTTATACTCCTCTTTTACAAAAAGGAAGAATCATATCTTATAATAAAAATTCAACTACGGGATTCTGGCTCCCTGTGGCAGCCAGAATCCTTAGAGCAATAATCCTGAAAACCAAAATGTCGAACGTCAAAATCTGGAAACCCAAAATCCCAAATGAAATAAAAAAAACATTAAAGGAGTGGCTATGATCACTGTGACAGTCTCACGAATTCGGGATTTTCGCTTTCGAGATTTTGATTCTTTCACGATTTTGACTTTCGGAATTTTAGCTTTCGGAATTTTGGCTTTTTCGGAATTTTGACTGTGGAAATTTATGCTTTCCAGGTTTTCATCCTTTCTAGATTTTGGCTGTGAACATTTTGGCTTTTGGGATTTTGGTTTTATGGGTTCCAGCTTAATGTATTCTGGTTTTCAAGACTGTTGCCTCTTTGGAACTTCGGTTTTCGGGATTTAGGCTGTTAATGTATTGACTCTCCTGATTTTAATTTTCTCAATTTTGGCTTTCGAGATTATGGTTTTCGAATTTGAGCTTGCGGAATTTTGATTTTCAGGATTTAAGCCTTTGTTGGATTTTGGCTTTTGGGATTTTGATTTTCTGAATTGTAGCTTTCGAGATTTTGGCTCTTTTATGATTTTGACTTTTTGAATTCTGCCTTTTTCGGAATTTTGACTTAGGATTTTGTTCTTCAGGATTTTGGCTTTTTGGGATTGTGGCCTTTAGGAATTTTAGCTTTGGGAATTTTCGGCTTTTCGGAATCTTGGGTTTCCTTGGCTCCCGGTATTTTTGTTTTCTAAATTTTGGCTCTCTAAGTTTTGCCTCTATAGAGATTTGGTTTTTCAGAATTTTACTTTCAGGATTTTGGCTCTCGGATTTTGATTTTCAGGGTTTCAGCTTTTGGCATTCTAGTTTTCGAGATTTTAGCCTTTTCGGAATTTTGGATTGTGGTATTTGGGCTATGGCGATTTCAATTTTCGGAATTAAATTCGAAATTTTAGCTATATAGGGATTTTTACTATCGGATTTTTTTTATTTTTCTGCATTTTGGCGTTCGATATTTTGTTATTTTGAAATTTTTGGGAATTTAACGTTTTCGGGGTCTTAGCTTTTGGAAATTTTTGCTTTCGGGATTTGGCTTTCTAAATAGTGGCTCTCTTGGATTTTGGGTTTTTGGGATTTTAATGTTCAGGATTTTGGTTCTCGGAATTTTTGCCTTTTCGGGATTTTGGTTATATTGGAATTTTGACTATCCGAATTTTGCTTTTTTCTGAATTTTGGCGTTCGGAATTTTGGTATTTTAGGATTTTGACATTTTAAGGATTCTGACTTTTAGAAATTTTTCCTTTCAGGATAGTGACTTTGTAGGGATTTTGATTTTTGGGATTTTAACGTTCGGAATTTTGGCTCTCGGAATTTTTGGCTTTTCGGGATTTTTGCTTTCAAGATTTCGGCCTTTGGGATTTCGTCACTCGGAATTGTGGCTCTTTCGGGATTTTGGATTTTGCTCTTTTGGCTTTCGGAATTTTGACTTTCGGGATCTTAATCTGAAACTCTTTCGTCCACATTCTATTTAGGTTCTATCGCAAAATAAAAATGTAACTTTCCAATTTTAAACATTTATTAAAATTTTCTAAAATGAAATCAATTAGAGAAAAATCATTTGTGGAAGTGACCTAAATGGCTCTTCTCATTATGCGCTTTGCCAAAATATCATACTTATTACAGTAAACTCTTGCATATAAAGAAACATCTAGAAACATATTGGTTTACGAAAAATTTTTGGAGGCAAAAATAATGGGACGTCTCTTCTGTAGCCCCACCCACTTTAGTAGAATGTTCTCAGCTTAGGCTTAATCGTCCTTTAAAATTGTCAAAAACTATGAACAAAAACACAAACAAAAAATCTAAGAAAATATTTGCTAATAGTCGCACTATTTTTGTAAATTATAGATGCCTCTAATGAGGGGGCGTGGTCTATTTTTTTCAGTGAAAGCTTGCACTCAGGTTCTGCCCACAATTTGTAAGCCAATGATTTATTTGTTCATTATTGTAATATCCTTGAAGTGGTCATTGAGAAATTTATAGAAAATGAACTGAGCTTCAGGAAGGGGAGTGGCCTAAGATTATATCAAGGCGGAGCTTACTCAGGAATTAAAATACCGGTGACTTTGGCCCTGCGGGTAACATTGAACTCCTTCTGTTCGTAAGCTATTCTTTATTCTTTACTTCTAAAACTTAAGAATGGTCTTTACAGATCCGATGTACTATGTCTGATTTTAAATATTAGACTTAAAGAAAAGCTCACGATTAGGAATGGATCAAAGTCATCCACGGAATTTTCGAAATTTTCAAAGTCAACTCACGTCAAATGCAGCACAATATCCCTCGAAGGAGGAGGCACAGAAATCCTTTTAGGGACTATAGTAAATTTCTTCTTCTCTTTCCTGGCCACTTCTTTGGATTTGGTGAGGAAGAGTTTCATATTGATGAGCTTTCTTTCCTGCTCAGAAACCACTGAATTTAATGCCGATAGATCGCGATTTCTCTCCTCAATTTCCGCATCAACGGCTTCAATTTGTGCCTGTAAATGTTCCAGGTTCTTCTGGATGTTTACAATCTCTCTCTTGATTCCGTGGAGCTCAATTACAAGGCTCTGCAGATGTTTTTCTCGCTTTTGGACCTCCTTGTCTGAGTACATTTCATTGAGCATTGATCGAAGCTGTTGAATGAACATCTCACACTTTTCTGCAATTTTATCTATCGTTTCGGTATTTTCCGGGATTGGGAAGTCTTCCTCGGGATTCAGGAGACTTACTAGTAAATCGATAATTTTGTCTACAATTGTTATCACGTCGTTATCCATTATTTCGAACGGGAATTTTGAGGGAGGAATGGGAGCGAATAAAAGTTTCGCTGACGACTGGATTTGACTTTGCAGGATGTGGAGAAACGGGTGGATTTGAGGGGGATTACGATCAGTTCTGTAGATCCTCCGGGATGTACAGATATCGATGATGCGCTGCACGCTAGGAGGATATCTGAGGATAGGGTTGAAGTGGGTGTTCACATTGCGGATGTGTCGCATTTTATAAAGCCAGGGAATGCTCTGGACAGAGAAGCTTCCCTAAGGGCTACCACGGTTTATTTGGTAGAGAAGAGAATTGATATGGTTCCGGAACTTTTGAGTTCCAATCTGTGTTCCCTCAGGGGAGGAGTTGAGAGATTTGCTTTCTCGTGTGTCTGGCAGTTGGACAATGAAGCAAATATCGTTGAGACGAAGTTTTTCAAGAGTATCATAAAATCAAAGGCGGCCTTGACTTATGAGGAGGCTCAGTTGATTATTGATGATAGCTCGAAGAAAGATGATTTGGCCCTATCACTGAGGGAACTCAATAGATTGGCCAAGATCCTCAAGAAGAGGAGAATTGACAATGGAGCTCTGGTTCTGGCATCTCCACAAATTCGTTTCCTGGTTGACAGTGAAACTCATGATCCAATTGACGTTGAGGCTAAGAAGAGCCTGGAAACCAATTCAATGGTGGAGGAATTTATGTTGCTGGCCAATATTTCGGTGGCTGAGAAGATTGAGAGGGAATTTCCGGAATTTGCAATGCTAAGGCGTCATCCGAAACCGTCCCAGACGAACCTAGAGACCCTGGTGAAGGCTGGTGAGAATCAAGGGTTCAAGATAAATACGAATTCAGGGAAGGAATTGGCCACATCGCTCGATGAAGCGATCAAGAAGGACAATCCCTATTTTAACACAATGCTAAGGATCATTGCCACAAGATGCATGAACCAGGCTGTCTACTTTATTAGCGGAACGCTCCAAAAGGAGGAATTTGCTCACTATGGGCTTGCAGTTCCCATTTACACTCACTTCACCTCGCCAATTCGTCGATATGCCGACGTGATTGTTCACAGACTCCTGGCGGCTTGTATTGGAGCCGATGGGACATATGCTGAGCTCCTGGACAAGCATTCCACGTCGGAACTCTGCAAGAACCTCAACTACCGCAATCGCATGGCTCAGTACGCAGGAAGAGCTTCTGTAGCCCTAAACACTCATTTATTCTTCCGTGGTAAGGCTCAAGAGGAAGAGGGATATGTTTTGCTGGTGCGAAAGAATGCCCTGCAAATTATTATTCCCAAATTTGGCCTCGAGGGCACCATCTACGTCAAAGACAAGGCAGGAAGGAATAAAACAGCTGCCAATTTCACCTACGACGAACACAATCAAACTCTTCAATGTGGAAAGATTATTTTCCATGCCTTCGATCCAGTCACAGTTCGCCTCAGTCTGGACACTACCAATGTTCAGCATGAGAAGCTTGTCTTTGACCTGGTGAAGCCACAAATCGAGGGATTCAATGTTCCCGTCAAGGAAGCCGAGAAGCGAAAGGAACCTCCAACAGAAGGAAAAAAGAAGACCAAGAAGGGCAAGAAATAAAGGTAAGTAAAACAAATTTTAACTGACACACCATTTTTTTTGTTGTTGAGAGATGCCTTAAAAATATAACAATAAGAGATAGAAATTTCTGGTAAATGCCATTTGTGGTACCAATTTTTGTTTTTCTGAAGATATCGCAAAATGTCCAGTTTTCTGCTTGAATTTAGTTTTTTTTGAGGCTTATGTACATGAAAAGCAAGATTTTTTTTGATGGATGAGGTGAGGGGATTTTCACATCTTCCGGAGGGTGAGAACGGGATCTGGGGCTGTCATTGCATAGCCGAGTTCTTGGAGAGCTCGCCGGATGTCTGTGAAAACGGATGCATCCTCAATTGTTGCTGGAAGAACCACTAATTTGTTCCGGGCAAAATCTGCCATGGATTTCCTCATGGTTTTGCCTGAAAAAAAATTAAACACATTCGAATGAATTGCGAATCTTGAAAGTAAAGACACAAACTGCCAATTTTATAGAAAGTGTCTTTGCTAAAAGAAATTCCTTGGAAACAAATTTTTTTGGAATCAATTTGTACCTAGAAAAGATACTTTTTGTTCCAAATAGTTTTCTTTACAGTTTCGTTACGAAATACAGTTACAATTTTGTTAGAGTTTTCTTTTGAAACCGTTTTGATACAGTGGAATGTCTACAAATTTGAGTTGATTTCGTTTTATACAAAATTTTTCCTGAAATTTGGAACAGAATTTGTTGCACTCGGCTGTTTTGTTCCCACTGTCAGGAACAAATTTGTACATATTTTTTATAACAATATTGTTCCTACATCTGTAACATATTTGTTCCAAAAATTTTCGGTGTCCGTGGACGAGGTAATTTTTGGAACGAAATTGTTAATCATATGGGGAATCTTTTTGTTCCCATTGTCGGGAACAAATCCGTGTAAGTGATTTCGTCTTACAGTTAAGGCCTATACTTCAGTCGAGATGGATTTCGGTGGCGAAAGTTCATAAGGAACATCAAATAAAAATCAACTTAAAGGTGTCTACACATTGAGAACAATTTTCGTCAAAAATTGCTTTTTTTGAAGGAAATTGGCTGCAGTGCTGTAGGCAGAAACGTCAAAATTCTGTCAAAAATGCAATTTTTACAAAAATTGCTCCCAATGTGTAGAGGCCTTAAGTGTGTATACAGACGCGTGCCTGACGAAATCATATGTGAGTGCTGGCAGCAAGAGGGGAAGGGAATCTCGAATTAAAAAAGTAAAACCATGTAGCACGAAAATTGCCACAGTTGAGTGTGAGAGGAGGGATACGATTTTATACTAGACGAGCTATTTTTTGGAACAAATTCGTTACTAATATTGGGTATCTTTTTATTCCTTCTAGCTAGAAGGTACAATTTGTCCCAAAAATTTTCAGTGTCCTTGGACGAGCTACATTTTGGAACAAATTCATTTAATATTGGGTGTCTTTTTGAGTCTCGTAAAATGAACAAGATTATGCCAAAAGTTCTAGTGTCCGTTCCGTGGACGAGCTAGTTTTTGGAACAAATATGTGCCGAAATTTTTTACCCTGTATTTGGAAAAAATGGAGGTCGTTAACGAATATTAAAACTGAATTTCAAAGATTCAAATTTAATTTTCCAAGGTGCACAGCGACCAAAGTTAGCTGAAAAAGCAGCGTTTCCAGCATATTTTTGCTGAGGCGATCAACAAAAATATGCTGACCGGTCAGCAGTTCTCAAACAAAAAGTTCTAATCGAATATACGGAAATTGCAATATTTCGCGAGTGTCGTTTTAAGGTTAGCAGAATTTGATGCTCGCTGCGTGGTAAAAACTTTCGGCCACTGATCGAAATATTGGAATAAATTTACTTTGGAACAATTTTGTTTTTGGAACAAATACATACAAATTTGTCCCAAATAGATACAAATTTGTCCCGAAAATTTTGGTGTCCGTAAACGAGCTAATTTTTGGGTGCCGAAATTTTTTACCGTGTGGATGCACTCACAGCTGGAGTTTGATACTCCAAAAGTGTCTCTGCTAAAAAGTTAATGAAACTACATTTCCACAAAATGTCGTTGATGTTTCAGGTATTCAAACTCAATTTCGAATTTTCTAACTACGTTTTCTGACTATTTTGGCAAAATTTATTAAATAACCTCTGAGAAATGCTGTCTAAGGAGATAGTGATTTGTGAAGGGATAACGAGAAATAATATTTATGAGCGTCACTGCTTTGATTTTTTCACAATAAAGTGAAGATATTGGTACCAGGCGAGAAACTTTCCAATTCGAAACGAGAAGTAAAAATGCCTGGTGTTTGGCTTTCGAAATCAATTTTCGAAGATCTTTTCTTTTGCAGAAACTGTGAAAGCGGCTGTGAAAGCATGGAATGCAGCGTTAATGATCGAAAATTCAAACTGAATATCAAATATTCAAATTCAGTTTTTGCGTGAAAGTACTTGAGTGACTACTTAAGTGAAAATTGCTACTGTTGACACATGAAACACTTTGAAATTCGAATGAAATTCGAAACATGAGCCGTTATGTGGAATTATGAACTCAATTTTTTTTTTTTGATTTTTAAAACGATGTTCGAATTTTTCGTCTTCGAACTTAAACTTTGTCATTAATGTTCGAAAATTAAAACTGAATTTTCGAACTTAAAAGTTGTTTTAAGGATATTCTGAAAGGTTATCTCGTGAATTAAACCTTAGATTAGAACAAGGATTATTGCGAACGACAATGATGTCCTTTTCATGAATTTATAGACTTTTGTGCAACTCGTCGGTTTAAATTTTCGAATTTTCAACGGGTTTTTAGTTAAATCTGATATACCTTCGAATCGGTACAGTAAAAATCCTATAAATGTCAACCTAAGAGAGCTCTCAAATCGGAAAGATTATTACAGAAAGTAATGATTCCTAACGTTCAGTAATAACCTTCCCGATTTGAGAGCTCTCTCCGGTTGAGGTTTTTTCTGTACCGATTGGAAACTATAGCAAAGAGAACTTACCTAAAAGCCAGCGCGCTGGAAGTTCGAACGTTTAAACTGACGAGTTACATAAAAGTGAGCAAGTTCATGAAAAGAACATTTATTTTATTAAAACTGCGATTGAAACGTTCTCCCATCTTAAAATTTCAAAAGTTTAAACAAACATTTAATTGTTGCAGGAAACGTATACACACGTTGACATTTTTGACGATTGAAGTTTTAAGAATATCGAAAATTCGAAATCGAAGAAGAGTTAGCGCTAAAACGGCGAATATATGAACTTGCACTTTAGACTTCAGTAGATTTTCGAATAGATTTGGTTTGGCTTTGTCTCTTCGAAAGGTTATTACTGAACGGTACCATTGTGTAGCTGACTATTTGAATTCGGACTAAATTTTAAATCATTCCAAAAATCGTATGTAACCTCGCTATTAAATGATTTCAAATATTAAGAAGAGAAACTCAGGTTTCAAGGATCAGAGTGTGCTATTCAGGTTTTGTCTGTCCCACTCGTCCTTAACGGGTTAACTTTTCGAACTCCCAACAAGTTTTTAGGTAAGTTCAATCTGATATACCTTCGGATCGGTACAGTTTAAACCTGAACCGAAGAGAGCTCTCAAATCGGAAAGGTTATTACATAACGTGATAGGTCAGATCAAAGAAAGGTATTCTTTCTCGTTTTTCTTTTTCCTTTCTTCTCTGTTTTATTATTTTCTGATTTTCTTTCTTTTTCAAACCATGTAAGAGGGGCGGACCCTATTGGTATTGATTGAAATAAATAATAATAATAATAATATTCCGCGTCGAACAGGCTTTCTAAACTCTATGGATCAGTGGGTAATTCATAAATAATTTCTTGGCAGAAGCCTCGATCATGGTCTTAAGCAGTTGTCCGCGATAAGCTTTCATCTACAGGAAGGGACCCACTTCAACTCTAAACTAATATTGTAGGTTTTCCAGAAAATGTCAAAGTAGCAAACGCGTCGTTACTCTCCTCTGCACTGCAATCTTAAGATTGCCTTTAGGTAAAAGAACGTTAAGAATTTATGAATAAGAACGTAACGTTAAGAATTTATGACCTTAAAATAAAGTTATTCACTCTTCGGAGTTTTGATGAGTGTCTAACGAAAGGCACGTGTTTTCGCTAAAGCATACAGGACTTACCCGATCTTGTTCGTGGAAGAGCCTGAACTCGGGCAACAAGTCTGAAGGCCGCTATTGGTCCGATAACTTCTCGAATGATCTTAATCAGTTCGACAGAAAGTTTATTAGAAGGTTTGGTGACATCTGCGAACAAAATCAGATGTTAGTATGATCCCATGGAGAAAACTTAAACCCTAATGCCATAGACACCCTTACGACTTAAGCTGAGAGACGGCTTAACGTATTTGTAATTAAAATAATGGTCCGATTACATTTCCATCTGTTTCTGACTAATCCGTCTCTCGGCTTAAGCCGAGAAACGGTTTAGTTAGTGGGAAACTGATGGGATTTTAGGCAAGTCATTATTTTGATTATAATTGTGTTAAGTCGTAAGTGTGTCTAGGGCATAACCCACCGTTCTTCGTAACGTAAAGACAAAGGGGAACTTCTCCTTTTGTGGGTTCAGGAACTCCAAAAACAGCCGCATCTCCAACATCCGGGTGCCTGAGGACAGCATCCTCAAGGCTGGATGTTGAGATTCTGTGACCGGCAACGTTGATCACATCGTCATCTCGTGCTGTTACAAAGATATATCCACTCTCATCTTTGTACCCAGCATCCATTGTGTCGTAGTATCCGGGATACTTCCGAAAGTAGATTTTGTCAAAGAGGTCGGGATTTTTGTAGAGATTGGACATGTTGCCAGGAGGAAGGGGTAGCTTGATGGCAATACGACCGAGTTCGTTGGGTTCGGCATGAGAACCATCTGGTAGTAAGACTTCAACTGCAAGGGATCAGGTGGAGTTATCTAGATGGTTGATTTAGAAAAAGTAATAGGCCTTACCTTCGTAGCCAACGTAGGGGAGACCTGTTGTGAATTTTGGAGGATTGAGGCTGTGGTTGTAGCCTAGGCAAGTGGCTGTAATGGCTGATCCGGTTTCAGTTTGCCACCAGTGATTGAGAACTGGAACTTTGAAGACATTTTCCATCCACAGCTTAGTCTCCAAGTCACAGTGTTCCCCGGCTATGAAGATGGTCCTCAAAGATTTGAGGCTATACTTTGAGCCGCACTTTATCTCAGGATCTACTCGACGGATAACTCTAAAGGCTGTTGGGACTGAAAAGATTGCGTTAACTTTGTGTTGTTCGATGATACGAAAGTATTGGCCGGGATCTGGAGTACGATCCGGTTTTCCCTCGTACATCACTGATGTGCATCCATGAAGGAGGGGAGCGTAGCAAATGTAGGAGTGTCCTACAACCCAGCCTAGATCCGATGCAGCCCACCAAACATCATCCGGCTGAATGCCGTAGATTGAGGTACAGGTGTAGGCTAGAGTGACTAAATGTCCTCCAGTTGGACGCTGGACTCCCTTGGGTTTGTCCGTTGTACCCGAAGTGTACAGAATGTACAGAGGATCACTTGCCTCAACGGGAACACATTCGGCTTTTTCTCCCAAAGTCATAACTTTTTCCCAGAGAATATCAGTTTTGGGATCTGTAGGAGACTGTAAGACATTAGCTCTCTGAAAGATCACATTGCAAACGGGCTTCCACGATGACATCTCAATGGCATCGTGCAAAATGTCCAAGTAACTGAAAGGGAACATAAAATCAACAACTTAGAATTTCATAACATTTCCCCTTATTTAGCATCAATCTCACGGGATTATTTTATTGGGTTCAACCCCACAGTCTGCCGCAATAACAACCTTAGGTTCAGCATGTTCAATTCTGGTGCAGAGTTCACTGGCAGCAAATCCTTATGGTCAAAAATGAACCGAGAAGATCAAAATACAGACACATAAAAAAATACATGACAATGCTTCAGTGGAGTTGTCTCATTAAAAAGAAAGAAAATTATCAATTCCATGACTATGTGTCGCAATTGTTGGGGAAGTTTCAATGGTTCCCGGGGTCATTGAGAAACCTATGGCGCAAAATTTACAAGGCAAATCTTTTTCCAAGGGGGGGAAATACACGCACACACCGCAATTGCGACTCAAAGTTATTGTTTATACGCAACAGTTATTGGAATAGTTCGTATAGGACATTGATGGGACTCACCTCCAAAAACAACTGAATGGATGGCACCTAGGCGAACTGTTGCCAGCATTGCCATGACTACTTCGGGTATCAGGGGCATATAGATCACCACTCGGTCACCTTTCTGGACCCCGAGTTGACGCAAACCACCAGCAAGACTACTGACTTTGTCGTACAACTCCTGATAGGTCACTTTGCGGACTGTATTGGTCATAGGACTGTCGTGGATTAGGGCTACTTTGTCTCCCTTTCCAGTCAGAACATGGCGATCGATGCAGTTATAGCAGGCATTTAAGTAACCTCCAATGTACCTGAAAAATGATTTTAAGATCATAAGGATTCCAAGAGAAATTCTCTTATTCTAGATCAGGCCTGAGCTAAAAGAAAAGCCGAAGTGAATTTGGTGGTGCCTGTTGTCATTCTTCGAAATGCCGCGAAAATTCACGTAGAGAAAATGAGAGTTTTTTTTTAATGTGAAAATTGTTTAATTCCTTAGAGTTAAGGGAGTTAAGTCATTTTCACAAGAAAATCCTTTTAGTAATTTAATTTAGTTGAATACAGTTATTTGGGTTAATTGTAAATAATTGTCGATATTACAACAAAAACATTGGGATGAAATTTTGAGCTGGAAGACTCATATTCTTTTGAGCTGTCCCAAAATTCAGGATAGGTTTTGAGAAAAACCCTTTTGTGCAATACTATTTTGGTTAATAAGTAATCCAAAAATACATATTACAAGAAGGGACACAACCCGCTAATAAGGATAAAATAGAGATGAAAATATTTTGTCGCATTTCAGAGATTTTTTGCAACGGCAGCGCCGCCAGAGGTTTGTCAATCGCGATTTAAGAACTTTCCATTTGAAGTGATATTTGCATTTAATTTCTTTGTACTTCTGCAAGATTCATGTAAAAGGATGTGTAGTGAATAGCTATCCGTCTTCCGACAAAGATATCAAGAAGACATTTTCTTTCTATATGAGTTTTTATGTCTGTTATGTCTTTTTGGCGCAAAAATATTTATCATGGCACCGTGAATGATCGGGATTAGTTTACCACGTTTACCAGAATGGCTACAGTAGACTCTCACTCAATCGGCTCTTTCTCAATTGGTCGACAAATTTTGTTGACAATTTTCACGTTTAATTATGAAGCTAATTCGCTCAAATTCGCTGTAGTTCTTCCTATTTTATCGTGATTCTGTATAATTGAGCGCTTTTTGTGGAATTTACAAAGGCTTTGACGCTCAATTCTATCGCTAAACCGGATGGCATTTTGCCCCATGTTCCCGATTGAGAGAGAGTCTACTGTATCTGTAATTTCCATTAAAATTATCAACACAAAATTTCCGATATTACACGACTTTTAACGAGCATATGTCTGTTCTAGATGACTGGTCAGTTTTTTAGTAAATTTATTCAGTGATATGAGAATACTCTTAGGTCTAAATTTTATCAAGGAAAATTTGTGTCATTCGACCCTAGATTGTCAGTGATCCTGGTTCATTTTTTCATGGAATATATTTCTGTGAAAAAGACTTGCCGGCGCATTCCCTCTTTGTGATTTATACGGGTTTCAGATCTAAGGTTTAGCTTTTATAATTTCTTATAAAACAATATTTTTGGGAATATTTTGACCTGGAATTGAAGATTAAGGGCAAATGATCCATTAGATTTTGAAAATCTATAAAAATTGATTGTTATATAGGAATTCGAGACCTTTGGGAACTAAGCTAAACCTCCAGTGTGAAACAGGCGTTAAAGGGTATTCAATGATTTAATTAAAAGTAGTGTACAATGTCCTCAAAAAGCTGAGGATGCTGAGTTGCTGGAGGGTTCTGGCAAAGAGTTGCCAGGACTGGAGGAGGTTCGTGCGACAAGACCGACAGGTAAGTGTACCGTAGATGAGGGTAACATTGCACTCCTGTTTTTTGAAAGTTTTCTTTAATTCTATCACTCAAGGATGATCTTTAGACCATTCGTATTGGGCCTATTGGGCCATAGGGCTGCTAAACCTTATACGGGCTTCAGATCTAATGCCCTAGACACACTTACGACTTAAGCCGAGAAGCGATTTAGTGAAAAATGATGGAAATGTAGTTTAACCATTATTTCTAATATAATTACGCTAAGCCGTCTCTCGGCTAATCCTCATGTCTGTCCAGGCCCTAAGGCTTAGTCACATGGCTTAACATTTTCAGTTTCTTAACCCTTTAAGGACGAGTGGGACACCGGTGTCCCAAAAACAAAAACAATTTTGTTTGACTATAGAAAGTTATTTTGTCCTCTAAACAGTCCGAAAAATTGGTTTTTATTTTTGGAACACCGGTGTTCCATTCGTTTTTAAAAGGTTAACAGTCAAGATTAAAAACAACAATGACTTAAAAATGAATTTTTAAAGGCAAATTACCTATTAAATTCTGAACATCCAATAAAATTAGCTGATATTTAAAATTTTAAGACGATCGGGAACTAGGCTAAACCTCTAGTTTGAAGACCGTTTTGGGTTTGAAGCCCATATAAATCAGTATGGGAAAGCTTTAATTTTGACATTTAAATGTAATTTAAGACTTTAGGCTTTTGGATCTTAAAATTGAAGAGCGAATTATTTATTCCGCGTTAAAGGCTAATTATGCATAATTTATTCCAACCTTGCGTCGATTTTTTTGCTTTTAAAGGTTTAAAAGGTTCTTCCGAGTAGGTTTGAAATTAAAGAAAACTTAAATTCTCTTCATTATGACGTTTCATGCGGTTTATAGCTTTTTGGAGTTCTAATTCAGGTTGTACTTCTTTAATTAACTTCATCCAAAGATTTCGCACAAAAACATAACTTCACAGGCTATTACTGTCTTCGGGATATTATATACAGAGAGACCTAAGGAAATCGCAAATCCAAATGGTTTTCTTTAAATTTTGCTGTTCAACTTATTAATATTAAAAATTAAATTTTTGTTTTCAAATTAAAAAGACACAAAAATTGATCGAATTCTATAAAATCAAAATAAAACATATTCAGAAACGAAGGGCAGTTATCATTTTAAAAATTAGTTGTTTGAGCATACATGAAAAAGATAAAAATAACAAAAAATTGAAAACTAGACGTTAAACAGCATTGAAAAGTTGAAATGCCTAAAAAATAATAATCTACAAAATAAAATTTAGTATACAAAGAACGTTAAATTTCTTGCTTTTTACTGCTCGAACCACGCACAGAGAGCAGTATATATAATCCCTCGATTTTTTTCACCACCCCCCCCTTTCCGGGTACACTTTTCTCGACAAATCTTCGTGTTTTAGACTATTTCTGAGAAATGATGTTACGTTGTGTGTCTGTCTGTCCTTTACCACGCCTAGAGCCCATACAGTTACAAATAGTGACTTAGGGATCTTTAGAGGACCCCCCCCCCATAAATCAACCCTGGGACCATTAACATTCCCCACATTTTCTCTTCAGTCTACCCCTTCAAAAACTAGAGAAAAGGGGTTTTCTCTACCCCTTCAAAACTATGTTTTTTAGATTGCCCAGATTATCCAGACGTACATTTCGGCCTGATACGAAAATACCCTTGAATCATTACTAATCACAATTTTTCAAGGTCAAAAGTTAAAAAGACTCTAGAGAGCGTATTTCTCAACTGAATGGTCTCATGTTTCGGCTCGTTGGAAAGGTCTTGGAATTTCTGATAAAACTGAACCGATTACAATCGGTTACGTTGAGAACCGATGATTAACTGGTTTTATAACTGATAACTAATTTTTATCCTAAATTCAATTAAATTACTCTTAAGATAGTTTTGGGAATAATTTGAGTGATTTATAAATCGATTGTAAACTGTTATGAACCGATAAGTAATTTTTATCTGAAAATCATTTTTATTACTCTTATAAGGTAAGTGTGCCAAATTTCGGTATAGTTGCATGCAAGCGCGAAAGTCTCATGTTTGAAATGTAATATATTTAATAGAAATTGATTTTTTTCATTCCTTCTACTTAAGGAGTGTTGCTTAGAACCTTGTAGACAGTTTATCTTCTTTATTTACTTTAAAATCATTCTTAATACATTTTAAAATGAATAAAAATGTAGACATAGCTTTGGTCCCCTATTTCGGCCACCTTCATTCTCATAGTTCCTTGCTCTTCGAGAATTATTCAAATGTCTTTTTCACGACATCTCGTTTGTCGAAGCTACATTTTTTGTTATTCTTTTGTATTGTATAATCTCTGGAGTATGTAAAAGCTAAAAATTCATGAAAATTCGAGGAATAAAAAAGGTGGCCGAAATTGCAAGCTGGCCGGAACTTGGCACTCTTACCCTAACTATTTTCGGGGATCTTTTGAATGATTTATAGATCGGCTTAAATCAGTTGGGAACCGGACAACGGTAGCATCTACTGCTTACTATAGCATTTAAGTCACGAGCAATTCGCAAAGCCTGGGCCGCTTTGACACTATTTATTACGAAAAATATTAAAATTTTACCGATTTTATCCTAAATCCTTTTTTGGAATCAATGCTAATGGCTCCGGTACACCTTTTAGATCAGGAAAATTTCATGAAATCGAAATTCACATCCTTTTCCATCTCAAATTGTTGGTATAAGTCTATCCTATTCTTTCGCACTCTTTTTCTTCTTTTGAATATCACATTAAATTTAATTTAGTTCAGCCCAATTTTGAGACCGAAAGAGTGGAACAGACTTATGCAAATCTTTTGAGAAAGAAAGAGATTTGAATTTCAACTTTACGAAATTTTCCTGATCTAAAAGGAAAAAGAATGAAAATTCCGGGAAATTTCAAGATAATTCCAAAATTCACTACTCTTGAGTCCTAAAAATATTATTTAAGCATTCGTTTCCAAATTGTAATTTACATTGAATTAAGAAAAGCGTTGGAATTATTTTAAAATGTTTCATAATATTTTTTGTTTTCTTTTATTGGTAAAGCAAATTGAAAAATCTTTATTTTGACATAGTTCTTAAACTCATAATTGATAATGGTATTAGTGTTTTGATACACAATTAAGTCCTGATCCGGACAGCCATACGGATTTGGTATAATAGTCTCTTAAATATTCCACTTCACGCTAGCAATCTCTAAATTGCAAAATATACAACCATCAGGAGCTTTCAATCGTTTCGTCTTGGAGACTTGAAGTAAGTTAGATTTTATGAACAAATACGAATAGATAAAGTAATAAAAAAGGCTTTCTGTTTATGGTAAGCTTCTTATAGCTTATATATAATAATTCCTGAGCCAATCCCAAACTTCACCATTAAAGATTTAGAGTGAAAAATAACTTTACACATTTATAATTCAGCAAATTATTAACCATTTATTAAAATGACGAGAAAAAGAATTACGTGATAATAAGAGCACCTTAAAAACCGCGTTAAAACCCTCACATCCCCTTAAACCCTTCGATCGCTCAGAATAAGAAACGAATAACTCGCAGTAGGCAAATTTTACAGGAGACCGATTTGAAGCTGACATTTTACATGCAGAGTATAGGATTTTTGAGATTTAAAATCTCTGTAACTTTGAAAATAATTATCATTCAAATATAATATTCACAAGGAAGGCAAAGGGTATAAATAAGTGTCCAAAAAGCGAATAAAAAGATTTTTGTAAAAAAAAATCGCGTTATTCGACTTATATTCTGAGTCGTCGATACAAAAAAGTAATAGAGAAAACTGTCAAGAAAAACTTTATTTAAATTTGAAAATGTAAAAAAAATCTCAGCTAAAAAATTCTACAGTATATTATTTCATAAAGCAAAACATGAATAGGGATAATTTGGTTTGAGTCTTGGATACTTTCTTGTTATGGACACACCCAGAATTGTGTTATCTAGGGTCTCGACTAAAAAGGTAAATAGCACCTTCTTCTTTTACTTCTTCCTCTTCTTGAGTTAATCGATGATTATTTGAGGAATTTTAATATTCAATGGAAACCGATAAGGCGGTGAATATAGTGCAAAGAAGGCGGTAGCTTAGAAAATTCTGATTTCTCTTAAGCTTTCGAATCAGACTTCATGCTGACCTCAGTGGCCATTACGGGAGTCTGAACCGAAATAAGGTAATGTACCCTCAAGTCGACCGGTTCCTCGACTCGCCCGGTGATCAATTTTTGAATGATTTATGGTCAATTTCTATGAATTTGTCACTGATTCGTATTATTTATGGAATAATTGACCTATTAATGTTGTATCATACGCTATATATTCTAGCAAGTATAAATAAATTGAATAAATAACGCTACCGGTTGACATGATGGCACTTTACCTGATTTGGAAAAAATCTGGGGCGGAATGATAACTTTTCAACACTAATCGATAGTATCGTTAAATCTATATCTGTTAGATTCAGTGAATATCGACTTTTTACGCATTGTTGGGCCATTCATTGTGACATTTTTAAAAGAATGTGACTGTTTATAAATATCTATTTTAGTTACAGAAAGTGCTGCTATCGTTTAAATTTTTCAGAATCGACAGTCGATTGTGTCGAAAATAAGTTATCATGTCACCCCTGAATTTTCTAAGATGCCGTTTGTTTCTCCGAAGGTTGTCAGTTGCCATTTTTAGTATTACCCGTCGGAAAGTATTTAAATTATAATATGACCAGAATATTATGACTATCATTGCTTTGATATTCATCAGAATAAAGTGAACACTGATATTGTTGATACTTAAGACACTTTGGATTTTGAACTAGAAATCATATGAGCCACATTACGGAATGACCAAGAATTCAATATCTTTTCTTTGACTTTTGAAGCCGATCTTCGAATTTTTCGAACACTGGCCGTGAATAGCGCCAGTGCAGTAGTATTTTCTAAGTATATCGAAATTAGGCCTATTTGGCTTGTGTCTTGGCTAACCATTTTTTTTAATTCTAGCTGCTTTATTGATTGTATAATCATTTTCTTATCTATTAGTTTTATAATGCAAAATGAATTTCTTCATGACCACTGATTGTCGATATCTGCTTATTACTAACTGTTGAATTGTTAGTAAATTAATAAATATCTTCTAATTTTAATAGACTATTTAGAATAGATAGACTACTTAGAACATTTACATGGGTTTATCAATTCCACAAAAATACTTAAAGTTTCAAATTACATCACTTGTTAACGTAACACCCTTGACTTCTACCTGTTCTTTTTTTAAGCAATTTTAAATTCTTTTCCCCATTTGAAAGAACATTTAGAATATTAAGAAGGTTAAAAACGTTTTAATATTTTACCTATACACTGTTGTTAGCAAAACTGCATATTTTCTCAAGAAATTCCGCAAAGAAAAAAACAATTAAAAGTGATATCAATAGTATTGTACAATGTACTGCTTTAGCTGTCCTTTGACACCATTTCCTCAATTTGCCACCGAAAGACATTGAGTTGTTTTTTTTTTCTCTATTGAATTCAACGAGCGGTAATACTATTCAGTGCTCTAAATGTTTATACCATTTTTCAAAGAGAACTCTTTAAGATATTTAGCTCACCATTTGGTAAATGGGGGATTGGAGTGATCGAGAACCTTCTCAAAAGGTATATCCCAGTCAATCAATTGCTGTCCCAATTCTCCCCAAAATTCCTCGGGATTCTCAATGGATCTCCGATAGGTGTCCAGGTAGAGTTGATTGAAGACATCTGGATACTGAACTCCATCTAATTTGAGTGGTAAAATTTCCTCACATTAATCACTTAATTTAGAACACTTTTATAGCAGTAATAATTTTCCTCAGTGAACATACTTCCTTCGTATTGTGCAGAACAATTGCCATTTTGCTTATCTCCATCAAATGAACTTAACATGATGATCTTATTTAGTATTGAAAGTTCTTGTAAGACACAAAATATTCACACTATTTTTTTCTTCTAAAAAAAAATAAACAAACACTTCACTGAAATAAAATTTGGAGGGTATAATCTTGAGGATGAAAGTCACTAAATTTTATTACTAAATTATCCGTCTTACGTATAGATAGACAACCGACAGGGATTCTTTGCTTTTAAATTGAGTCCGCACGCCGTTAAATTTGTTGTGCAACTGACGTTCATAAGGCTAATGTATTGTCCAAGTACTTGATAATGTTTTCTCCGAAAAGGAATAGGTAAAAAATAAGTGAAAAGTCTCCTGAATATTCATTCACACTCATTACAGTGGGCTACAAACATTTGAAGCAGTAGAAGAGAAAAGGCAATGAGGAACTGGCCAGTAAAATATAAAATTCTGCTGAGCAACAAATCCAATTAATTTACTAAAAAATTTTAGTGTGAAAGTTTTAAAGTTTCGGCTTTGATTTGATATTAGTTTTGAATATTATTAATTAATTCTGTGCATAGAATTTTATTTTACTTAAACGAAAAAAAAGAAAAGAAAAACAAAGAAAAAATCAACAAGAACGAAACTTTCCGGATTCAAAAAATCCGGAACGCCGGGTACAAAATTTGGGAGAGGTACAGAATGGGAACGGGAAACGAAATGAACGAAATGCTTTAAAAGAGTTTCTTCAAATACGATTATATCGAGAGCGAAATAACGAATTTAAAACTTCTTTATCCCAAAATATTTTCCAGTATATTTCTTTATCTCAGTTGGTTTTATAAAACCTTAAATAGTACAGTGCCCACTTTCTTAGTCTGAAAGATACAATGAGATATCTGTTTCGTTATTCGCATGGATTTTTCAAATTTATTCAATGCCTAGAAAATAATTATCATAACACAAGATATTTTTTATTCTTCTGTAAAATTAGAATAAAAAAGAAAGGTTAATTGAAAAGATATTAATTAAAAATTAAATTAATAAAGACTAATCAATTAAAAATTAATGAAAGTTAAGTAGATGCGAATGCTTTAATTTTTGTTTCCTTCCTTATTTTCATTTTTTTCACGGTATTTTCCGACTTCCTTTTTTGTATTTTTTTCATTTGCAAAAGTCCAGAGCCCTTTTCGCAGGATTTCTTAAGTAAGCAATATTTCACGATATATAAATCGCATCAGGGCCATCAGATTATATATACTAAACGATGTTTGAAAAGTGACAACACTCTTCCAAAAAGTTCTCTGACAATTTTGCGTTTAGTAAAGCCAGTTGTATGTTATAGCTTTCCAAAGTAAAACAAAAGAATTGGTGGGATTGGAAGGGAATCATCCATTATGAGCAGCTGCTAAATGGTTAGCTAAACGTTCAATTCGGACCTCTATTGTCAACTATCAATCAGATTAAAGCAAGAGATCAACTAGAAGCGCCTAGAATTTGCAAATAGGAAGGGCCAATAGTTGTATTCCATCTCCAAAAGGTCCGAGAGCTTAGACGGGATGTTCCAATCGATTATTACCTTTTCGATCATTTGCAAAATTTTCTCTGTCATCAAGAGAAGCTTGTGAAAATGAGCTAATCAAGTTATTTTTTCAGTAGGGAGTAGAAGACTAGTACTATTTTAATCGTGAAATTATGAAATTTCCTTCAAAATAGACGAAACTTAACAAAGAAAAAACAGCGAAAATTTGATCTAAACTAATTTAAGTTAATTTCAGCTTCAAATTGAAGCTTAAAAGGAATCAGGACTTTTTACTTGACCTAATATTTACCAATCTGCTGCAGCCTTTTTACTGACCAATTTTATTGTCACTTTTTAACATTTTTGGATATTGCAAGTTATCTAAGCTAACTTTTTGTTCATAATCATTTTTCAATTTTAAAAAGTGAAAAAGAGAAAATATTTTTTAATCGATTGAATCAAATTTGGATTCGTTGGAAAGGTCTTGGAATTTTTAGTAAATTCGAATATAGGTTCCAAGTAGTTTTTAACACGCAATGAACTAGTCAGAACCAATATTTAATATTTGTCCGAATTCAATTTTACTTATTCCAAAAAGCGATTGAAATTGTGCTAAATCAATGAGCAACAAATTATGTAATATAAGATTCCCTAATTTGAAAGAATGAATTAGCGTGCCAAGTTCTTGTATCAAGAATGAAATTTTCAAGAATAAAGATCTAAGGTCAAATTCATGAGCGGTCTTCAGACTAGAAGTTTAGCCCAGTCCCAGAAGGTCTCAGGATCTTTAATAGCAACCAATTTTATTGCTCTTTCAGAATCTAATTCTTATATGTCATTTGTTCTTAATAATCCAATCCTAAGCTAAATTTTTCAAAATATCTTTCCGTATGAGAAATTATAACAGTTAAGCCATATGGCTAGGTCTTAGGTCTGAGGTCCGTATATGGTAAAAATAATTACTGTTCATGTCTATTCTATTAGGCAATTATTCAGTTTACGACCAGAAATTCACCAATGAACAAAACCAATTGGGGGAACTGTACCAAATTTCGGCCAGCTTGCAATTTTGGTTACTTATTTTGTTTTTCAAATTTCTATGAATTTTTAGTTTTTGCATACTCTAGAGATTATCCAACGCAAAAAAACTAAAACATGTCGCTTCGGTAAACGAGATGATGTGAAAAAGGCTTTGAGAGAATTTCGGAAGCGCAAGGAACTATGAGAATCAAGGATGGCCGAAATATTACTCAAAGCTATATCTATTTTTATTCATTTTAAAATATAGTAAGAATGATTTTAGAGAAAACAAAAAAGATAGACTATCTACAAGGTTTCAAGTAACACTTTTAAAAGAGAATTAACGAAAAAGTCAATTTGTATCAAAAATATTACATTTCAAACTTAAGAATTTGGCACTTGCATGCAACTATGCCGAAATTTCGCACACTTACCCTATCTCATACAATACACCAATCATCTTTAATCTGAGACACGGGTACGGGGATTACGGGTACTTAACCGATTGATGGGCGATTGCGACTGATGCAATAGGGTTGGAAATTTCAAGAATTTTTCAAAAAATCCAATTTAACCAAAATCTGTTGAAAAATAGACCCTCCAAAGTGGTTTGACTTTTAACCTTTTAAATTAAAGCTGCCGATTTTTTAAGGTCACAGGTATGTTTGGACGAAATGTTCGCCTGGATTACATCCAAAAATAAAAGAAATCTTAGAAGCCGTTTTCGAGAAAAGCCAAAAAAGACATGGTTTTGGAGGGGGTGGGGGGGAATAAAAAAATGTCTAGAGATTTCGTTTTTTTTATTGGGGGTCACCGAAGACCGGAACTTGTTATCCCTTACCGTTTATGCTCTAGGGCGGTGACAAGTTGAAAAGAAGTCGATTATATAACTGCTTTCTCTTTGAGTTTGAGCAGTAATAATGTAAGATATAAAACTGATCCAATTTTTATTAATTTCGTCCGTCAATATTAAATTCAGTCAACCAGTCAACACATTATTCCTTTTCTTGGTTAAATTTAACTAAACATTGATTATGTGCATCCATAAATTTTCCATAAAGATTTCAAGATCTCATACTTTAATTATTAGGTTCAAAGAACCTTTTAAATAAAGTAAAAATCGTCCAAATTGAATCAAAATTGTCAAGAAAGAAAAAGATTGAAACCCAAAATTCAAAGAAACTTTAAGCATGGTTAAATTGTGCTACCCAGTGTATTTGACTTTCTTGGTAATGCATTGAATTACGATTTTGCATAGCATTAGAATAGGAAATGTGTGCGTCTGAAATTGAAATTCACAAAATTGAAGTAAAAAATTGACCTCTTAAAAAAAATTCATGCAGAAATGGTATAATTGATCAGTAAGTTACTTTTATTACCGCAGATAAAACGTAATTTTCCAAGCAAAAGAACATGCTACATCTTACTTTTGGAGCAATACAAAGAGTTAAAATTCACGTTAAAATATTCAAAAGTTAGGCCTTTTGATCCCATTCAACTCCCACATTTGGTAAAATGTAATTTGGAATTATTTATATGTGATTATCCAAATTTAATTGAGATACTTTGAAATTATTGTGGCAAAAACCTCATTCCCCTTCTTGGTGCTCTTTGGAGTCAGAGAAAAGCCTCCATGTGACACTGAAACATCTTAATTAATGCTAAAGTCAATGATGTGCATGTACTAAATGGGGATAAATCTTTAGCATAAAGAACCTTTCAATGAGCTCAGTATTGGATAAATCTCTCAATTCATCAATTCCCTACTGAATTGTTCACTTGACCACCAACATGTGTATGGATACTTTCCTGTGACGTATTGCTGGGTTTATTTTTCACTGCTGGAGGGAAAACGTGCTTTCACATGGGATATACTGGACATGAGAAAACTTTCCCATTGTGTAGGTTCTTTACATGATACGTTAGTTGAGGAACTATTTAGGTTTCTACAAGAGAATCCAAATCATATTGTCCTTTTATGAATAATCAAAGAGTTTTTTCAGAAATGATAGAATGAGCTAAAACAATTCAATTGCATTTGTTATTTACCTTCGTGCATCTCTAAAGCGTTAGAGTTGTATTATAATTATATTTTAAAATAAACTTTTACGATTATATACAATCATTTACCTAGATATTTAACTGAATGATTACTTTTCAATTTGTAATTATTTAAAATTGAAGTCATAGAAAGTGATATTTCAAATTTATCCACGCAAGCATTATGAAGATATTCATTCAAATTCACATTAAAATTTAAATTGAAAATTTGTAGAGTTATTCCATTGAAATTATATAACATAGAAATCCATTAAAATTATGCAACAGTCGACACGCGGATATACTAAATTCACTCGTAACAGTAATACTATAATTATTGCATTTAAAATTAATTTTAGGTCAAGTTTTCTTTGAAGATCAAATACCAATTAATAGTGACATTGTATAAAAAAAATAGTAAATCAGAAAATGAATCTTAAAAAATGTGTTTAAATTTATCTTTAATTTAAAGTTTATCAAATTATAATGCATAAAATGATTTCCTTATGGTGTTTTTAATTTTAAACCTGTAAAGGAGAATCTTTTACAGGCCAACTCTAAGAAAGTTCCAAAATCCTCGTGACTTCGATACTATTACCTTAAAAATACTTTCGCAACATTTACGGTTTGCGAATTCACAATAGTTTTGAACAGGTTTATTAATCACTTAGTACAGTATAGGGTAAGGGCTCTTAATTTGGGACGGTCTACTTATAAGCATCGATGTTCCAAGTTTGAAGTGCGATATTTTCGATACTAATTGACTTTTTTTGTTACTCTCTTTTCGTTTTAGGGTTTTAGAGTTGTTTAGAAACTTAGCAAGCTATTTATCGTCTTTTTTTACTAAAATTAGTTTTAATACGCTTAAAAATGAATTGATATGTAGAGGTGAATTTGGCTCTTATTTTGGACAACTTGGTTATTAATTTGGACAACTTGGCTGTAAATTTGGACAGCTAATCCGCCTCAACAGGATGCCCATTATCCTTCATTTCATGAACCAATCTTACCAAGTCCTCTTCCTGTTCATGTAAGGGAAACGTTGAATGTCACAAGAAGCCCGGAAACTTTCCATATCATTCATTAAAGTGGGTTGACTTTGGTACTCCAAGTACGTACGGATTCGCTCATTCTCTGGCCTTTCCGGGAGCCTTTCAAGGCTTTTCTCGCTACATCTCTTTCTTAGAGATGATGCTCCTTTGTTTCTCTAGGCATTTGTCCAACCGAGTCATCACAAAAGCTAAAACATCACGAAATTTCGTGAGAAAAACACCTGTCCAAAACAAGAACCATCACCTCACTGGTAAATGTCTTAAAAAATTTCCCATTTTTCACACGAAAAATATAATTCACAAGGCAAATCTCACTTCAGGTCAAATGTACAAAACACCACTAACGTGAATTAACACAATATTCAATGAATATTCAATAATATCACTCAAAAACAGCGAACAAACTTTGTTAGTACTTCACCAAAACTAAATAAGACTGAAGTAAGCCACGAAGTTCTATCATATTTCTCGTAAGCAATTGCTCACACTGAATTTTCAACATATCAATTTTAACTCAAATCATATTCAAAATTTAACGTATTTAGTGTTAAAATCTTCCAAAAAGAACAAATATTTAGATAGAATTCATTATTCATCAAATATTGGAATAAAAATCCATCATTTTAATCAATTTATTTTTAGTGTCCAATTTTATCCTCAAAGTGTCCAAAATAAGAAACTGGTTAAAATTATGAGCCTTTCCCCTATGTATACTCTATACCTCGGATCATCACAAATTTAATTAGGTGCCTCACGGAAAATTGGGTTTGTAAATTAAATCTGAGCTAATGCACTGCATTCTTGTGAGAGATATATGGTAAAAGTAGCTAAAAAATTTTTAAATATTCAGAATTTGATCAACAATATGATAATAACCGGTCAATCTGAGAAACCTGCCGATCGCTGGTGCTCTTCCCTTACCTGAGTTTAAAACAATCCCTGATCGCTTTATAAGTTTTAACATAATCCACCTTAACATCGTCGTTTGAATTAACGACTGTGGTTATTGTTGTTTGTGTTTTTTTTTTCACAGAAAGTATGTCCATTTTCCACATTCTTGTACCGTTTCACAAAGCCTTTCAATATCGGCATCGATGATCAAATTCCTTTAATTAGAATACGAATTGTGTTTAAAGAGTTATCGATTCTGAAATTATGGGGAAAATGGCAAAACAATATTTAACCCTTTGTCCACTATAAGGTTTATAATCCAAACAGTTAGAAATAGCGGCTTTAGATCTTCGAAGAACCCCCCTATAACTTGACACTGAAATTATTGATATAATCTTTATTTTTCTTTGACTTTATATTCTCCTCCAAAAATGTATTTCAAAAGATTGTTTAGAGACATTCGATTCATATCGTAGTGAGGTCAGTTTCTTCTGCGTGTTTTCTAAAAAATGTTAAACAACCCTGAATATTAAATTATCTGTAAATACTTTTATATTCATAACTATTTAGCCAAGTAATTCGTCTTTCCCAAATCTACAAAACCATAATAAAATAATAAAATATGTTTTAAAAAAAAAGCGCAGATTCAGAAGAAATTACGGTGCCAATTGAAACAATTTTTGGTAAAGAAAATATAAGGTTGGAATGTCTGAAATTATGTTGACTTATGTTAAATCAGAAGGAAACCTCATAAATATTCCAGGAAACATTTAAAAGCATCTAAAGAGTCTACATTATGAAATCATTAAATTACTGAATGAATTGTACGACGCCCTTTTTCGATTAACGCGTATTATATTTTATGGTGTTTCGTTTTTATGCAATTCTCGTGGCACAAAAGCTGCTTTTAATGTGCAAAAGCTTTTGGTATCAGGAAGTAAGAATTGAATTTGAATTAGAAATAGATTGCAACGTCAGTCGAAATAATTTCAATATAATATTTTAACATTGCAAGAGAACACAATTTATATGTTAATAAAATGGCAAACAAGGCTTTTGCCTCAATCTTGCCCCTTTTTCTAATGGCATCAACAGAGTGATTGACACGTTCTCGTCAGGTGCTATTGGGAAGATAATTTAGTGGAAAATGGAGTCTGTCGGTGAAGTGAGCTTTGTGTGGGTTGAAGTGTAAAAGTTCGAGCGTCATTTCCGTGGTGGAAAAACATTTCTTTGAGGGCATTACGCAATGGAAATGGCGTCATAGATTTTCTGCAGAGGCCACCAAAAGCACGACCACAAGCTCAATATTAATTTACAATGAAGGTGTTGGCTCAGGGCATCAATTGACTTGCGACTGAAAATCGCAATCAAGGTAAAATTAATCAGGCTTAAGGGGGAGAGAGAAGCCCTATATATTGACTTTGATTTGCAGATACATTGTCAATTCAAAGAGCGCTCCCATGTAAACTTGGCACTTTACACACATTATGGGCAAACGTGAGGTGAATTTTCTAACATTATCCCAGGGATTTTCTTTCAATTCATCGGGTGGGTGAGATTGCTGCGCCTCTTTGCATCCACAATTAGATCAAATCGATCATTTTTCCTCAATTTTTATCAAGTCAACCTTATCACCAACTAAAGCTTATCCAGATTGACACTCAAATGGAGAGAAGAATTTATACAAAAAAGGTAAAAAAAACTGTCACCCCATCTCATGTTAATATATTCGACATCGACTGCATCATTTTATCATACAAACCTGAACATTTCTCTTCCCTATAAATGATGATAAATTACAGCAAGTTTTTGTAAAATAATAAAGTACGAAATGTTGTACGATTTCTAAGTTTCTAAATCAAAATTTAAAATAAAAAACAAAATCCAGAAAAAAACTTACAATAAGGAAACGGAGCAATATTTCGGACATAATGCATAAAAGAATTAATGTCCGAATTTTGAAGCGCAATTCCTTTAAAAATCATTAATAAATAAATAAAAACACATTACTTTGGGTAATACGTCCGACACAGTATTAGTGAGAAAAATGTAATATCGTACACCTTCTATGAAATATCGTACAATAAAGTATGCCCTTCCAAAACACATTAAAGATTTTTCCAAAAAATCTCGTTTGTATAATCGATACAATAAACTAAAGAAAATTAACTTTAAGAAAATAATTTTAAATTGAAGAAAACCCTTTGGAATTTTCAGGAAAAGGGACAGATAATCGTAACCGGCTTATGTAGGTGAGATTCTTAATGTGAGCTAACTTGGAATGCATGCAAATTCGATTTAGAGCTGAAGTTGGGGAACACCATTCAGTTAGCTTGAATCAAATTCTTGAAATTATACAAATTTTGTATTTAAACCAAAATATCAAGGATTTGGATGGACTGACAGAAAAGTGATATATGGGTGAAATGTAGACCAGAATGTTTACTATAATTTTGCAAAAGAACGTGATGTTATTGGTTGCTCAGGAGCCGAGATAATCGTGGTTGTTTGTTTCTGAACTCGTTTTTTCGACCAGAGTGCCACAAATGTCCTCTACAATTATGTCAAAGTAATCATCAAAATCGGTTAGGCACGTGTCGAGATAATTGAGGTTATGTGAAATTGAAATTGGTTTTTCGACTGTGGCGCCCTTGGTGTTGATCTCACAAAGTTCAAATGTTCCAGAAAGTTGTAGCATTTTGTGAGAGCTTTCATTTGAGCTCTTATTCATCAAAATCGGTCAAATAGAACTGGAGACATAGCGTTTTGAATTTCGTGAACTTTGACCCCTCATATCTCCGGTTCTATTACAACCACAGCGAACCCACGCCACTTTTTGGAAACGTCCTAGACTATACTACAAAACTCTAAAATTTAATTAACTTTCACAATGCCGTTTTTGAGAAAAATGAGTTTGAATTTTGACGAAATTTGACGCTATCGCAGCGCCACCTGTGGTAAACTGCCATTTGAAAGTGCTCATCGAGAGGAAACCAAAAACCCAAAATTTAGCTCAAAATGTTAATTATAGAACTGGAGATAAATGCCGATCAATTTTCGAACTTTGACCCCTTATAGCTCGGGTCAGGGGTTATCGATCGACTTAAGTTTTTTTTTGTTTGATAGTTATAATCTTGGGCTACAACATACTAAAATTTCAGCCCGATGCACAAAGGAATTTTTGAGTTATTTAAATTAGAAAATTAAAAAATCTTCTTTTTAAAAATAGCGCCCCTAGCGGTGGATTTATGAACTAGTGATGTTAGAAGGGGAAGTGGCATTTTATGAGAGCTTTCCAAATGGCCATTTTAAGAAATATTTTTTGGACCCTTATAGCTCGGGTCAAATAAGACAGGAGATCTTAAGTTTGGTACTGATCGAAAGCTCTAAGGCCCAGCTATAACATACTAAAATTTGAGTCTGATCGATGCCAGATGGAATTTTCAAAAAAAAAAAAAAAACACGTGGACGATATTAGAAACATAACGTTCATAATTTAAAACGAAACGGTCATCAATGCTGAGATGGCGGCAAAAGCTTGGTATGGGGGGGGGGGGGGCAATGCAAAGACACATGTTGGTAATAAAATACAATACAATAAACTAACCTGACTGCTGGATCGCTGACAAAATGTTTATTTTTTACACGAAAAATGTGATCTTAATGTTACGTGATCAGAAATCAAAAATGCTTTGAAGGTTCCTAGTTCCTATAATATACCTAGTATAAAGGCCTCTACATATTGGGAGCAATTTTCGTCAAAAATTGCGTTTCTGACAGAATTTTGACGTTTCCACCTACAGCAATGTAGACGATTTCCTCCAAAAAAGCATTTATAGACGAAAATTGCTCCCAATAGAGGCTTTAATAGAAACCATCCATATTTGTAAGTACGAGTATAAGATCATAGATAAAATAAAGATATTTTGAAACTGAAAAACTTCGCTGGGGAATTTATAAAGTTTGGAGTTTGAATGCAGTTTTGAGTAGACTTTGGAGATCTGCTCCAGTTTGTCCGTGGGAATTCTCTGAAAGATCTACCCTATGTTCGCCTAAGGGTTATCTTATTTGTGAGAACCTCCTTATCCCCCGGCCCCTGGGAATTAAAATCTTGTCTTTGACACGACCGATCTGGCCATTACCATTACAAGAGAAAGGGACAGATAATCCTAACCGGCTTATGTAGGTGAGATTCTTAACGTGAGCTAGCTCGGAGTGCATGCAAATTCGATTTAGAGCTGAAGTTGGGAGACGCCATTCAGTTATCTTGAATAAAATTCGTGAAATTATACAATTTTGTATTTAAACCAAAATATCAAGGATTTGGATGAACTGACAGAAAAGTGATATATGGGTGAAATGTAGACCAGAATGTTCTCTATAATTTTTCCATAGAAAATGATCTCATCGATTACTCAGAAGCCAAGATAATCGAGGTTTTTTGTTTCTTAACTCGTTTTTTCATCCAGAGTGCCCCAAAAGTAGTCATTTGTTGAACTTCAACTATATCAAAGAATTGTTGTATTTTGCGGGACTTTCCATTTAAACCCCTATTTTAAGTGTCTTGGTGGAGTAGAGGCAGTCAAATTGGCATCTGAGTGATTTCAAAGCGTTATTATGGGAAAAATCAATTTTTTCACACTTAAACGGCAAAATCGGAGTGATAGCGTAGTCTGAGCGGAAAATGATGTATGGACGAAATGTAGAGACAAATGTCCTCTACAATTATGTCGAAGTAATCATCAAAATCGGTTCAGCGACAGTCGAGATAATTGAGGTTATGTGATATTGAAATTGGTTTTTCGACTGTGGCGCCCCTGGTGTTGGTCCCACGAAGTTCAAATATTCTAGAAAGTTGTAGCATTTGGTGAGATCTTTCGTTTAAGCCCTCATTCATCAAAATCGGTCACATAGAACCGGAGATATGATTTTTTGAATTTTGTGAACTTTGACCCCTCATATCTCCGGTTCTGTTTTAACCACAGCGCGCATACGCACCATTTTGGAAACGTCCTAGACTGGACTACAACATACTAAAATTTCATTAACTTGCACAATGCAGTTTTTGAGAAAAGTGACTTTGAATTTCGATGAATTTTGACGCTATCACAGCGCCACCTGTGGTGACTTTTTGAACTTCCATCTGAAAGTGCTCATCGAGACGAAACCAAAAAGGTAAAATTTAGGTCGCTATGTTAATTAGAACCGGAGATAGAGGCCGGTCAATGTTCGAACTTTGACCCCTTATAGCTCGGGTCAGGGGTTTTAGATTGACTTAAGGTTTTTTTTGTTTGATAGGTATAATCAACGGCTACAACATACTAAATTTTCAGCCCGATGCACAATGGAATTTTTGAGTTATTTAACTTTTAAGATTTAAAAATTTTCTTTTTAATAATAGCGCCCCTAGCGGTGGTTTTATGAACTTGCGATGTTAGAAGGGGAAGTGGCATTTCACGAGAGCTTTCCAAAAAGCCCTCATTTTTTAAATTCTGACAATTAGAACCGGAGTTATGGCCATTTTAAGAAATTTTTTTTGGACCCTTATAGCTCGGGTCAGGGAGGTCGGGGGACCTTAAGTTTGGTATTGATGGAAAGCCCTAAGGCCCAGCTATAACATACTAAAATTTGAGCCCGCTCGATGCCATAGGGGCGGAGCTATTGAGAAAACAAAAAAAGGGGGGTCTTCAAAATGGCGGAAGGAGGGGTGGGGGGTGGGGGGTCAATGCACCAAGTTGCAATTTTCACCCGATATATAACCTTTGCCGAAAACCGCAAGTCGATATCTTTTTTAGTTTAGGAGCTATTAAGCTCCAAAGAGCGGCCGGCCGGCCGGCCGGCCGGCCGGGAACGTAAAATAGCCACATATATATTCGTGATCAGGAAGTGCTGAAACACATTTTGGCCAAGTTTGAGGTCGATCGGACGACATGAAATTTTGTTAGGATTATAGTAGGTGAGATTGTTAAGAATCTCACCTAATACTCAATTCTAGTGTTATCCCTTGCCCTAGGAACTCATCTTGCTCTTCGGTCTTGAGACAAGTTAGAGTGGTTGCTCAAGGGATTGAAAGGTCTTGGGAAAACATGTAAGATTCTTTTCGTTTTCGACAATACTATGCAACATAATTTATCTCAAGGTCTTCACGATATTGGCCAATTTAGCAATTTACAAATTTGATCAGATATTGAATAAAATTTGCAAATTAATTACAGGTAAATCTACCCATACGACCCGTACTTTATAGTCATACTTGGTGTATTGCAACCTTATCCCTGCCAAAAGCTCCTCATTTTGATGGAGTGGCCGCAATAAAAGTTCCACCTTTCATGCCATGAGCAACAAGTTGAAAGACATCGATAAAATTCACTTGTTGCATATTCAATTTGTTGGTGGAGTTAATTGATAGAGACAGCGAGGTGCGCAAAAGAGGAAGTGTTTCAATTAACGTTCTACGAATTCCCCCAAGTGATTCACATTCTCTCACCCTGCTTTTCCGAATTTTGGGAATCCCTTGTCAATATGTTCACATCCTTGAGATAAACACAATTTCTCTGTCAAGGACAGGAATTTTGCACCTAAAATCTCATGAATCTTACCCACGTGAAAGACACGAAAATAAATATCCGGAGGTTATATGAATTATGAGAAAAACGAGTAATACAATGAGAAAAATAACGCTTCTTTTTGTACACATTTTATGGAATGGTAAGATCATTAACTGACAACTTTTATTTTGGGAAACTCTATAAAAAGTGGATGGTATTTTCTAAGCATTTTTAGTGTTGAAGAGAACCAACAAGAACCAACCTAAAGATGATCAAAGTTTAATGACTTTTCTTCAAGTTTTATCCATCGCATTTATATATCTTGTCAAATAAATATTTAAAGAGATATTTGGAAAAGAGCCAAAGTATTCCAAAAAGGAAGTAAAAAAAAATTGCTAAATTGATGCGTAAGAAGGTAAGTACCTTTCTTTCTCCCAACAATTTTATTAAATTAAAATTCCATCTGAATGTTTTCATATCTTTTCTGTGAACAAATATAATCTTTGTCAGAGCTCTTTTATATTTCTCTTAAATTATCCTTCAGAAATTTGAAGATATAAATTTACGTGACATCATTTCTTGTACAAAATTTTGCGTGAGTGTCAATTGTTTCAATTTTTCCAAGAAATACGAAATAAAAGACAAATCATTCATTCAGGTTCAAGCAATATGAAACCTCTAAGTAAATTATTTATTAATTATGTAATTTATCAAACTTTAAAGAAAATATAAATGTTATCCAAGGTTTAAATTTCAATTATGAAATCCTACAAATCGTGTTTTATTTTTAATAAAACGACTTTATTTATCCAGAGTCGAAGATTTCATCCACACATTAACCAAAAGCTCGAATTGAATCCCTTTATAAGCTTTTCGCGGTAAAAGATCAAAGTCATATAGAAATGTTTACATATGTTCAGCTAGAGTTGAACGAATTTAATGATCTCTTGAGCTAAAATTAAAAGTCTTAGAAAAATGGTAGGGGAATGTAGGCATGGTTCGTGTACAGTAAACGTTCAAACGATGCGAATTTTCTCTTTGCAAAGAGCTAGTTTGCCATTTCTTAGCCATAAGATAGATATTATTAACCTTATGAGACGAGATCAGAAATGGTAAACCACCTCGCGTAAAATCAACTCGCGTGAGGAATTTCATGATAACGATTGCAATACTTACAATTAAAAAAGCAAAGAAAGGTAAATAGAAAATAGGAAGAAAATACTTTAAATAATTGATTAACAATAAATGACTCTACCGTACAAATTAAATTGATATTAATTTCGAAGTATGAAAAAAAGATTAAATATTTTTATTTAAATGCGTCCCATAGTGCCCCAAATCGGGGAGGTTTGGGACAAAGCGTTTAATGTTAAAACAAAGTTAAATGTTTTATCTTCTCCAAGAAAATTCAGTTGCTTTCGAAGTTCTATCGAGTACTTTTTATAAAGTCAATACCCATAAGTATCCTATAGACCTCATAAAATTGTAATACACTATCGTGATTTTTTGGAATACTCTCTCAAAGTCAAAACATGAAAAAGTGTCCCAAACCTCCCCGGTCTCCCCTTCAGTTAATAAAAAGAAAGTAAGAATTTGATTCAAAAAAAGGTGAAAAAAGGAATTAGTGAGGTCTATTCTGGAAGTGCTCTCGAATAGTGTCGGGCGATCTACGCTTCTGAGGGGCAAGAGAGTTATATATAAAAACACCTTTGACAAATAGAGTTCGTCTGAAGGACACATGGTGTGATTTACGAACAATCAGTCTATCAACCCTAGCTGACCCTAGCCAGGAGTCAAGAGAAAGGCCAGGTCCCCAGGACATTCCGAAGCAATCAGCCAATTAAGAAAGATGAGAACGCGCATTTGAAGTAGCGATGGGAGATCATATCCTACAAAAAACATTTCTATGGGATGAGATATGATAGCGAGGCTGCAGCTTGTAAATGTTATCTCATACAATTGTTAAAAGCAACTGAAAGTCAACGAATTGTGTCACTATCCGACAGAAAGAATAGCTCTGCCCCATAAAGAAAGGAAGTAACAGTTCCCGGGCTAGGGGCAAGAGAGTATCATAGGGCGTGATGTCTGGGAAGCGTCTAGTAAGAGTATAGAGAAAAAAAATTCACCTTGCGGCAAATTGTGGATGCATGGTCAGACCAAGATAACGTCTTGTTAAAGACAATACCTAGGTTTCTCACCTGATCTACAAAAGGAATAATTTCGCCGTGAAAGACTAGAGGGTAGGGACGATGTTGGCTATCCATTTGCCTATGATAATAGCCTGCGACTTTTTGGGATTTAGTAGTGAACCATTTGAAACGAAACAGTACTTAACTTTCGTCAAGTTATCATTCTTGAGCCGAAAGGCAGAGGATGGGTCAGAAGAATCACCTTCAACATAAATTTGCAGATCATCAGCATACAGAGCATACAAGTGGTATGAGCAATTGCGTAAGACAGTTGGTAAGTCATTGATAAAAAGAGAGAAAAGTAGGTGTCCGAGAATAGGTCCCTGGCCAATGTCTTTTGCCGGGGAGTCTAAAACAAACCTTTCGCTGAAATAGGAGGCAATATACGAGAGACCCTGGATGAGGAGAAATTAAAAAGCTTGTAGAGTTTATAGCTAATCAAGTCATGCGGCAGGCTATCAAACGCTTTGGTAAAGTCAAGCAATACCAAGATTAATGATACCGCCCGAGTTA
This sequence comes from Phlebotomus papatasi, assembly GCF_024763615.1. Taxonomy (NCBI): domain Eukaryota; kingdom Metazoa; phylum Arthropoda; class Insecta; order Diptera; family Psychodidae; genus Phlebotomus; species Phlebotomus papatasi. The sequence goes on along the minus strand of NC_077222.1, from coordinate 91,927,805 downwards.
TAACAGGATGCTTGAAAAGCACTCCGGTGGACAAACTCTATCCCTTAGCAGGAATTGCTCCACCACGGGTGAGAAGACAAATTATCTCCAGTAGAGAGATGTCCAAGGTTCTTTCTGAACCGAAGCATCTTCTCCATGGTCACAAAAAACCAAAAGCAAGGTCGAAGTCTCGCAAGAGCTTTTGCCACTCTTTCAAACCACTTGACCAATCTCCGGAAGAGGCTAGATTCAATCTATGGAACGAAGCTTTACACTAGATTTTGTCGATTTTGTCAAATTAAGGGAAGGCCTTCCTCCTGGTGGTCACCAAGACTGAAAGGAGATGGGGATTCTCCGAATATGACATCCTATGTGACTGTGGGATGATCCAAACACCTCCCTTTTGTGTGTTTGTCCATTGCCCCTGCCTCATGCGGAACAGGGGATTTGATGTCGGCAAGTCCGCTTGCCATTGACGTGGCCCATTTTTAGGCAAGACAAACTTGATTTTAAGCCTCGACACGATTAATAATAAACTTTAAGAAGGGCTGTTGTGGTGCTGTGACCACAACGGAAGCCTATAGATAGTCACTAAGCAAACCATTGTTAGGCAGGTATTGACAAATTTGTTGATGGAAAAGAAATTCCAATGCTTTATATTGAACTGGAAGTAAACTAATTGGCCTAAGGACAAGTTGGATTGGAAATTTTTGGAATTGGCAAAAATAATGGTCTCTACACTGAGAAAAAAACAGGGGTGCGATTAACTTTTTGTCCTCATAACTTTAACACTTTTTAGGTGTATAAATATATCAAAATTTTGTAATGTTGATTTTACACCTTTTAAGGGTAAAATTTACATGAAAAAGGCTAACTTTAACCCTTAATACACCTAAAATTCGTAATATTTACACCAAATTCGGATCAATACTGCAGGGTAAAATAAACATTTCCGAAATGTTATTTCAACTTTTTTCGGATTTCTCAGTGTACACAGTAGAGTAGAGAAAAATATGTCCATATTTTAGTTTTTCCTATACAAGCGTAGGGAATTTGCTTAAATATGGACATAAATTTCTCTAGTGTGTAGAAGCCATAACGCTGTCTTCCAGGAATTAGGGAACAAATAAGTCGTTAAAACATTATTAAAAGTATCCGTGAGCACTGAGATAACTTCCGGAAGCAAGATTTATTTCAGGTATAATTTTTTGCGCAGTAACTTCTTATGCCGAATGCAGGAATTCCTAAATGTCTCATACTGAATCTCACTTACAAAAAGCTGATATAGCCTTTAACACTAGCTTTATGAATAGTAAAGTGACTTGCACTGTCAAGATTACCACCAGGTTTTAAGACAAGGGACAAAACTGTTATTAGAACGAACAACTCACTCTTTCTTTGAATCAAACATTTAAACTGAAATTTTGTGAAGAAAAAATTCTTTTTATATTGATTCAATGATTATAAATTAATCTCAATAAATACATTGAAGGAAAAATTAATCAATTATATTATCTTTTGATCAAAGAGCTATATCTATTGAAAAATCAAGCGAACTTTTATAAATATATTGCTTCATTGAACTTTAAAGAATATTGCAGTTATTAAAAATTTTACAAACCTATAGTTGTTCTTATTCTTATCATTTTTCACATTGATCTCTGAACTTGTGTCTGATGGACTGAGTGAATTTTATTTGGCAGCTTTTCTTTCAATTTCTTCGGTACAAGACAATTTCTAAATAAAATATAATTTTGAACTAAAAATACTTGGTATTTTAGCAAAATAAAATTTATGAAATGACATGGGATGGGAGAGTTAATATTACGATCTTGAAAATATAAATAAAGGACTTAGTATCGAAATTAAAGTAACGACTACTTGGGTCATTGCCTATCTCGATACGTTTCTCTTAACTAATTCTCCTCAAATGGGCTCTTCAAATATTTCAGAAGATAATTTTCTTTACCTTTTGAGATATCTGTAACTGATTCCTATATCATATAGTATTTGATCACGAAACGACAATGCATCTTACGATTGATATAAGTTAAATAGCAGTAATAAAGAACCAAAGATATCTGTCTGAAAGTCAATTTATTACAAGAATTATTACGATCGCTGTACAAACTACAAACATCATCAGAATCGTTTTAATTAAAATTGCTACAATAACAATAATTCTCCAGTATCAGTTCAAATATACTTCTTGATGAGAAAACACAAAGCGATATTATTATGTTCTTGAAAATTTTTCAATATTCGATACATGTAGAGAAAATATTTCTCAACTAATGAAAGAAATCACAGAATATTATAGGTAATATTGGAACAACCACTCTAGAACTTGTTCTTAAGATTTAATAAAAAATTGCATTGGATCTAGCTTTTTGGTCAGTAAAATAAATCTGTTTAGCAATGCTGTTCCCGCAGGTTTTAGATTAGTCTTGACGACCTGGTAACGATGATGACTATGTCACATATAAGATTAATGTTAAGATTAATACTTTCTGAACTGCGATAATGGCAAAAAAAAGATAGCAATTGTTTTGTCTTGCCTCTCTCTCGCATTTCCCCTCTGTGTATAAAGTTGGCAGCAATACAATCGCTCAAAAACTGAACAAATCACGATAGGCACGCATGGAAAATTGCTCGAATTGCCTGTAATACGATTCAGAAAACAATTAATACGAACAGTAATATCTTACTCATCGTATAACTCCACAAGAGTGTACTCTTTCTACCCCACGTGATTTTCCAATTGAAATTTTACATAATACATACCTCTCTTTCCGGGTTTTCTTAATATTAATATTAATCTTATATGTGACATCACGGTGAGCTAAAGTTTACTAAATCGGTCTCGTTTCCTTAAAATTTAAGAGTGTATCCCTAAATAACTTCTAAGCTATAGGCCAGTATTATTCTCACTGGTAAATATAAAACGATCAAATTGGATCATATTTGATCCTTTGAAAGAATACTTAGCATTGAACAGACTGGGTCATTGCTCTTTTAATCGATTTTCAAAGAAGCAATGGGAGAAGTGATATGACACCTTCATTGGTTTCGATTAAATAACTCACTGAGAACAGCGCCATCCAGTGTAAGTAAAATGTCCAAGGCGGGAAATATTTTCAGTTGTTCAAAACAATGTAATTCACATTATTCACATGTATTTTATACTAAACTTTAATTTTACTAAGCCTAGACTCATTTTAAATGTATTTCAAAAGTTTTCACAAGAGTTTTATATGTAAAATTTCCTTTGTTTTGATTTTTTCTGGCATCAGCTGATTTCGATGGTGGTCGATGAAATTTCGAACAGTGAATTCAAATAGAGAATGTTAACGGACTATGTAATATGGAAGTGTCAAGAAAGAGCAATTGACCGGGCAATTGCTTTTTGCTTTTTGTTCAAGGTATTTAAATTTGGCTAATTTTACTAAAATATCATTTTCTTTTTACAGAATATTGTCTTAGAGAACGGAAAAAGATCAAATTGATGCAAAAATTGGTTTGATGCCTCAATTTTTTGAATATTTTTTCCACGTGTAAAAAAGCAATGAAGGAGTAAAAAAGCAATGACCATGTAAAAAAGCCCAGTCTGTTCGATATTAGCATCGAACAGACTGGGCCATTGCTCTTTTAATCGATTTTCAAAGAAGCAATGGAGAAGTGATATGACACCTTCATTGTTTTCGATAAGATAACTCACTGAGAACAGCGCCATCCAGTGTAAGTAAAATGTACAAGGCGGGAAATATTTTCAGTTGTTCAAAACAATGTATTTCACATTATTCACATGTATTTTGTACTAAACTTTAATTTCACTAATGCCTAGACTCATTTTAAATACATTTCAAAAGTTTTCATAAGAGTTTTATGAGTAAAATTTCCTTTGTTTTGATTTTTCCTGGCATCAGCTGATTTCGATGGTGGTCGATGAAATTTCGAACAGTGAATTTAAATAGAGAATGTTAACGGACTATGTGATATGGAATTGTCAAGAAAAAGCAATTGACCGGGCAATTGCTTTTTGCTTTTTGTTCAAGGTATTTAAATTTGGCTAATTTTACTAAAATATCATTTTCTTTTTACAGAATATTGTCTCAGAGAACGTAAAAAGATCAAATTGGCGCAAAAATTGGTTTGATGCCGCAATTTTTTGAATATTTTTTCCACGTGTAAAAAAGCAATGACCATGTAAAAAAGCCCAGTCTGTTCGATGTGATTATGTTTTATCACAAACTTATTACTCATTTCATATTTCTTTTTTTTTATTAGGAGTCCATCTGGAAGATGATTGCCCCAATAACCTATTTCTCTCATGTGAGCAAACAACAAAGATGAAGAGAAATATCGACTTACGGATTCTGATGACCTTCCTAAAATGACATATAATCTCGAAACTAGTCTCTTTCTGTTTTTCCCCCTTATGCATTCCCTATCCCTCTAAAATAGTGAAACAGGAGGGTTTTCTCATTTTTTCTTAAAATTAGTCCTGTCAATTTCGTTCAAAGGATCTAATTTTAACCGGTTTTGTGCGTTTGGTCATATAATTAATTAAAATGTCAATGATTTTTTAAATAAAACGTGTGCACGAAAAGAATTCCCATTCGCTCGACATGAAGTTATGCCCTAGATACACTTACGACTTAACCCATTCAGTCAATGTACCAGAAATACTTGAGATAGAATGTTCATATTTTGGGATTAGTTTCCTACAGATTAGTAGATGAATTTTTTGAAAAGAAAAATTTTTTATCTCATATGGGGGCGCTGGGAGCCTCTGTCAAACACATGTCTTAACGGTCACTGAATTTAAATTCTGTGCATTAATTCATTACAAACTCTATTGCTTTAGATAGAGTAACTATCCAAGAACACCAATTGGCAACTAGAATTCAAATCAGGAAAGAGGAAAGAGGCCAATTTTAACAAATTCGACGGGATGTCGTATTTTCCGTCCGTCATTTTGAGCAAATATTTTGCATGACCTTCCACGAAGCAAGAAAATAATAACAAAATGTATTTTCATCTCTGTCGGACTATTTTTGTCAAGTAACTGAATAACTAACGTTACTAAAAATCCATTCCCGACAGCAATTCAGATAAAAATTGCCCAGAAATAAATCATCAAAAATCACTCAATTTGCGTATGATGTATAATACAATGGTGAGGAATGGGTTAAGCCGACAAACGACTTAGTGGAAAATGATGGAAATGATGTGTAACCATTATTTCGAATATAATTACGCTAAGCCGTCTCTCGGCTAATCCTCAGATCTGTCGGCCCTAGTAGGCTTTGTATATTGTTTTTTCTTCGTTTTCGTTTTAAGAGAATTCAAGTTGCTTTCTTTTGGTGAAATTCTTATTAAAAACTGAAAAGAACTTTCTATTGACTGCGTAATTTCAAAATGATGGAAAATATGCGAAGATTAATATAATTGAGACTCAATCTTTCCGTGCGAGATGTTGGCAAAAAGATGGAAATATCTTGCAGCTTGGTCCATAAAATCAAATAGAGAAATGGTTTAATAACCTATAAAGCTCAGGCTGCTCCCCATCGGACTGACAAGCAGCGTTAAAGTGCTAAAACAAGGTTGAGGAAACTCAACGATCATCTTCTCAATGGATTCCAAGATTGTGGGAAAGATGTTCAACCCACCCCGTACACCGAAAGTCCGCCCGATTGATTAATACTGGGGAATTTGGAAGATCGATCTCAAGGAGAAGACTCAACCATTCCGAATTTCAAACTCTCCGGAATTTTCAAAACTTTCCGGATTTCAAGAGGACGTGGAAAAGGTCGTCTAAGGCTGTGGGGACAGGTTTGTCAAGTCCCTAATCAAGGAAATTAAGAAAAAGGTGCGAGAGTTGAGCGAGAAGCCATTGGATTAAAAAAAACCAAAAATCTAGAAAAATCTTAATTAAAATATCTTTAAAAAATATTAAAGTCTTCAAGAATGAGCCATTATAATAAGGAAATTCATAAACGATAGGCCTTTATTGCTCTGAGTAGATCAACGCATTATGTTCGATATCAATCGTTTATATTGGAATGTCAAATTATAATCTCGATCTCAATTATTTAATTAATTAATAAAAAATATTTTGAAGAACAGTCTAAGCAAAAAATACTAATCTTTTCTTTTTATGTTCTCATAATAGGGTGGAATCATCAGTTCTCGCCAGTGCCCTACTTCTCGCCACTTACATTGAAATCGCTATTTTTCGCAATTTGTGAAATAAATGAGTCGCAATTTTTTTGTATTGTTTCTGCTTCTACGCATAGAATCGAAAAATAATAATTATTCGTTTTGGATTCACGATTTTGATCACTTTTTAGAGCAATATTTTAAGCAAGTGCATCGAATCCAACATCTCTTACCAAATGTACTAAGTGTCGTCAAATTTTCATCAGGCCAAAAATACCTATTTGGGTAAATAATTTGTCTATTGAATATTTAATTGCACTTGTGGAATACATAAAATTTGTATTTAGTCAATTAATATTTCATTTTATATTATTTTTCTATAAAAATGAGGCATGGCGAGAAGTGGTAATATTCTGGAATTGATTTTACCACCTGTCGCCATATCTTTTCAATAGGCGACGCTAACTTCACTTCGTACATTCTCAGTTGTCAAATCTGCATTGTTTACTTTCTGCAAAAGCCCCATAATTTGATTTCTCAAATAAAAGTGAAGAAAAATCATTTAAAGAGAGTAATAATAAAGTGATCACAAGGAAAGAGAAATGGTGAATGTTTTCTTTTCATAGCATTGCCTAAAATAACCGAGTGTGGTTCTTTTCAAGTGGGTGGCGAGAAGTGGTTACAAATTTTACAAAACTGGCGAAAAGTGGTAAAAAGTGGCGACGAAATGGTTATTTTTGCATTATTAATAAAAAATCAGTTTTTTAAGTAGTCCAGCGTTATGTTCTAGGATTATTGTTTTGACGTATCTAGAGCCAATACATCTAAGTAACTTTGTGTCAAATTTGACTTATCTTGTAACAAGGATTCAAAAGTTATGATTAAATGAATTTAATTTTTTCATAAACATGGCGATAGCCGGTTATTCCACCCTACGCTATAATCTATGAGCAACAAGTTCTAAGGAAAAAACTTGAGATTTCGCAAATCTCTGGTGATGTAAAAGATAACAAATTTTACGGACTATCGTTAAATTTACAAAGTTGAAACGATAAAAAAGTGTTGATAACTTGGATTACCCACTTAAGAGTTTCAAATGGAAAGTATTAAGGTAAAGTAGGGCAGGAAAATTGTGGTATTCATAACTTTCGAAAATATAACATTTTGGAATATTTCAATTAACATATTGAAAGTGTGTAATATGTTAAATGAGCCCGTTTTCCCTCAATCAAGGAAAAACGTAGGACATAATAGACTTTTTTCGTTGCCTTACTTTTGGAGGATTTATTATGATAAATTTTATTGAATATTGAAAATAACAAAAGTATCCTAAAATATCACAAAAGGAGTTAACCAATTTGCATTTTTTGCAATATCTCATTATTTATTCAATTCTAATTATATCTTCGTAACTTTTCCTTTCAATAAGGACTTTTGGGATACAGACTTTCCAAAGAATTTTCATAAGACCTTATTTCATTGAATCAAATTGCTTTCGATTTAGCGCTTCTTGGTATATCTGCAAGGCTAACGCACTTGTGCATACCTAAGGAGATGTTCTTAGAAATGCATCAGACACTGGATGATCCTCAATAAATCTCCCTTGGGAGTAAATCACCAGCACATTGCTACACCTTAATGACACCTCTTGGAATTTTGAAATGAATAAAGGATCAAAAGAGCGTTATAATTCCTAATTTCTTGCAACATTACTGAGACCATTTGGAAAAACTAATGTATAAATGTTGGTCTCCAAGACGATGATGATGCTGAATTCTTTTGCGCTGGCGCAAAGAGACGGCAAGAGGCGGGAGATGTGATTTACAGGCGATATAAAAGAAGCTGCACTTTCATCAGGTAGACGCATTTACGGACAAATCAACAAATCAAACACACCTTTTAGCTAAGAATCCGATCAAATCCGTGCGATTTGATCCTTTTTGGCTGAAGAGTTTCAACTAATTTATCTTGTGTGTTGTGTACCAAGTGAAACATAAAAGACTTTTGTGCTCTGAAGAAGCTGTTAGAGCTGGTAAATTGTGCAGAAGGATAGAATTGCAAAAGGAGTAAGTGAAATCATTTATTTTAATAATGTGCTGTGATTTCTTATTCAACTTCAAATTGAAAGATCAAATTGCTCATTTCAACATTTAGAGTAGGTAAAATTCTCAATTCTCTGACAATTCTCACATTTCCATAGCAGTTTCCAATTTTTCCTTAATTTCACTTAACTTAACTTGGCATTGAATTTCCACTTAATCTTCCTTGCATAGTCTCTGCAAACGATAAACTGAAATTTTCTAAAAAAAAAACTGGGGCATGTCTTTTTCATATTTTCCGCCAATTTTCCCGTGCAAGTCCCCATTTGAAAGGTCGTTCGTTCTTTACCATGGCAAATGAGATTACCTCCCTGAACGAGAGAAACGTTTCAAGCTCTGCAAAATCTTCCTCATCTTAACCCTTAAAGATTTCCTTATCGTTCGTCTTCGAATTACACAAATTTCATTTTTAATTGCGAAAAAATGCGTAAATTCAAGTAATGAGGACTTTATACGGAATTTATAATGGTAAAAATTTTATAGTCTATGTGGTCCGACTTTTAACGCCATGAACAACAATATAGGCGTCTTATTGCCCTGATAATCCGAGGCTATAAAAATCAATTACAAGATTACGGTCTTTTCTGTGATTATTCCGCTTAATTGATCGCGGAAAAACTGATTACTGGCATAATGGAAAGGCTTCAAAACCATATAGGGGAAAGTGGTCTGCCTTTGAATGCGACAGCTTTTGAACATTTATTTTTTTTCTCTTATTTCCCAAAACAAAAATTCTATTTTGTAAATCAAAGTTAATAGAGAATAGTTAGTTGTATTGACTAAAGTTTAGATAATAAGGTTTTTGCTTTGGAAAATAAGAGAAAAATTGAAATATTCAAAGGCTGCCGCATTCAAAGGCAGGCCACTTTCTCCTATAGTCCACATAAAAAAAAGATATTTCAAAAATTTACCATTTTTCATAATGGAAATCTTTTTCTTTGTCTGATTTGGACAAATGTTGCATTGACAAAAAACTTAATAATTTTTCAAACGTTTATTGCGGTCTTAAAAATAAATAAGAAATAAAAAAAACGTAACTTATAAAGAGAATATTCACTGCTCATAATTATTACAATAAAATATACTACAAAGGCTTAAAAGAGTCAGCTAAGAAAAATATTTTTAATACAAATTGCATTTTTTGTTACTTCTTTTTAATGAGTATTGCTTGGAATCTTGTATATATTTCATTGTCTTAGTTTTCTCTAAAATCATTCTTAATACAGTTTGTAATATTTCGGCCACCTTGGTCTTCATACTTCCTTGACCTTCCGTAATTATTCCAAAGATTTTTTTTACATCATCTCGTTCGGAAAAGCGACATTTTTTGTTTTTTGGGTTGTATAATTTCTACAGTATGCAAAAACTAAAAAATCATAGAAATTTGAGGAACAAACGGCGTGGCCGAAATTGCAAGCTGACCGAATTTTAGTACAGTTACCTAAAAGCTTATTGCAGAAATATTGGTACAAAAAGTGACATAAACAAAGGTCGGATTGTTAAGAATCACATCCAATAAGTACGAGATGTGATCGAATTCATAAGCTAGATTTAGCGCACTATGACAATTATCATAGAGAAATTTCGTTAAAAATAAACACTGAAAAGCTTACAAAAATGTTATTCAGCTGCGGATGACAAACTATATGATTTTCGTCAATGATAAAATTAGCGATAAGTCCAGATAAGCTTATAGTAGCTAAGATTCTTTAAAGGCGGCCTCGAACTGTTTGCAATTTGAAATTTGTACCAATTCGATTTTGTGTTTAAGCAAACACAAGAGCATTAAGCATTTCCAGGCTGTTCAGTACCTTAACCCATGTACGTATGCAGTTTATTTCTTAAATTAGTTTAAGAAATAAACTGGTTTACAAAAAAAAATAATAATGAAAATTTAGAACTAATCCTGACGCATTTGGAATCTTAAAACAAATCAATTCCAGGGGGTTAAAATATCTGGATAAATTTAAAAAAAAAATCAAATCATAAAGAAAAATGGCCTTTAGCTTTCTAAATCACACTATAACCTTCACTTGACTAGCGAGATTGTAAAACACAAAATTTCGAAAAAAAAGTACACTGATAAACACATCACATTCAATTATATTTGATTACTAAGACAACTTTTTTAGGTTTTTATTTACGATTCTAGAATAAATTAACTAGTAAATGTTGTACGGTACCATTGAATTGGGGAACCTTTGAAATAGAGCTTTTTACTCCCGATTTTAAATAGAATTGAGCCGTATGTAATTGAGCTTCACATTAGTTTGTGAAACTGAAATTGTAATCTGGTTCCATTGAAATTTAAATTTAAATATTCCACATCCCTCTACTAAAAGATTGTTCTTTAATAAGTGCATTGTTTACCGCTTACCGGTTTACGACCAATTTGAAACGATTTAGAAATCACTCAAAACATCCTTCATTTTTTTTCAAAACTAGGAAAATAATTTTCAGGTAAAAATTAGTTTTCGGTTATAAATCTGTTAATTGAAATCACTGAAATCGGTTCAGTTTTATCAAAAATTCCAAGACCTTTCCAACGAGCTCAAACATGATACCATTAGATTGAGAAATACGCTCTCTTGAGCCTTTTTAACTATTGATCTTGAAAAACCGGTTTCGTATAAGGGCGAAATGTTCACCTGGGGACATTTTGTTCCAAGGGCAGGCGTGGGGAGAATATGAAGGGTATGTAAATGATCCCAGGGTTGATTTATAGGGGGGATTCCCTGTAGATTCCAAGTCTGTATCTCTGGCTGTTTGGCCGCTAGGTGTGATCACGGCCAGACTGACAGACGGATAAAACAGCGGAATACAATTTCTCACAGAAGTCGTTTGAAACGTGAAGATATGTTTTCAGAAAACTGATCTCCGGGGAAAGGAAGGTAGAAATTTGGCAGATCAGGGGGGAACGAGGGATTATATATCGTCGGTTGCATTAACAATTATGCTAACTAAGGTAAAGTACCCTTTATTCGACCGGTTCCTCTATTCGACCGGCAGATTTATTTATTCAATTTAATAATATTTGCTATAATATTTTGTATATGATCTAACATTAATAGGTCAATTATTCTTTAAATAATACGAATCAGTGACAAATTCATAGAAATAGATGAAATTCACCATCAAATATTAAAAAATTGACCCACCGGTCGAATAGAGGAACCCGGTCGAGTAACGGTACTTTACCTTACATTTGTTATATACGACACATCGCTGTGTGGCGTTTGTAATGAATGCAGACGCAAAGCAAATGCTGGTTGCACAGTTGCTAATCCAACCGACGATATATACTGCACTCTCTATTAAATTCGTGCTGTAGAATGTACAAATTTCTTGGTTTAATTTTCTCCGTGTAGTTGCCAAGGATGACAAACTCATGAAAGTCAGGACATTTTCTTCTAAAAAAGCGGATTCTGCAGACTTGAGAGAATAGTCATATGACGATTATTATTGAGAACAGCCGAAGCCTACTTATATAAACGGCTTATCGGAGTTACAATAGACTCTCACTCAATCGGCTCTTTTTCAATCGGGCGAAAAATTTTGTTAACAATTTTCACAATTTTAACAATTTTTTTTTGTTAACAATGACGCTAATTTGCTCAAGTTCGCTGTAGTTCTTCCTATTTTATCGTGATTCTTTATAATTGAGCGCTTTTGTGGAATTTACAAAGGCTTTGACGCCCAAATCTATCGATAAACTGGGTGACATTTCGCCCCAAATGCCCAATTGAGAGAGAGTCTACTGTAGATACCATTTGATAACTCTTATAGCTTACAAATAAGTCATTTTGTGTTGAGGATAGTAACTAAAATTACATTTAAGCTTATGACTATTCTCATTGAATACTGAATCTCCAGGTCATAAACTTAGATGTGCAAATTATTCCTGTGAGAATTTCACGACGTTTAAATAGCCCTTTGTGAGTTACAGCATTGTGAGTTTGTGTCTTACAGCATCTAATAATTCACATGATAGCTTTTGCTAAAGTTTCACAAAACGCTTGCTAGAAGTAGTCTCAGGGCGGAGATTTTTTTACGTGAATAAGCACATGTAAGTGAGAATTGTCATGAAATGAAATTTTGTATTTCAAATTGTAAAGAAATAACGTAATTGGTAACTTTCTTAAAATCTTTCGGATAAACGATTTAGTTGTCACAAAAGCCAATTAATTTTCAAAAATCGACCCTTATGAGGGAATTCTGTAACGATATGACAATGTCATAAGACAAATTTTCGTTGTAAATTTGAGAAGAGAACAATATTCATACTGAGACAGCATTGAATAACCACTAAAAGGATCTCTACGAAGTCCTTTATCGATATAAATCTTCGATTAATTTACCCGAGTTTACCATATAAAATTTTCTAAATTTGTCATATGACATTGTCATACTGTTACAGAATTCCTTTACACACTGAGAAAAAAAAGGCTGCGATTAACTTTTTTCCCCATAACTTTAACACTTTTTGGGTGTAAAAATATATCAACATTTTTTAATGTTAATTTTATACCTTTTAAGGGTAAAATCAACATGAAAGAAGGGTAACTTTAACCCATAATATACCTAAAAAGGGTAATATTTACACCGTTTTCGGATCAATACTGCAGGGTAAAATTAACATTTCCGGAATGTTATTTTGACTTATTCGGATTTTTCTCACTCAGTGCAGGAATGGATTTTATTAACCAAAAGAAAGAAAAGTGGGCCAAGATATTAGTAAAATTATTATTAAATTAAAATTAAATTTAATTTTAAAATTACATTTTAAAATTAAAATTTAATTTAAAATTATAATTTATAATTTAAAATTATAATAAAAAAATAAAATTTTTAAATTTTTAAAATTAAAATTAAATTAAAATTAGTAAAATAATTGTTTCTAGTGCTCTACAAAATCTATAAATCTTCGCTGTCGTCCATAAAGTGTTAAAGCAATTTTCCCATCATGAGGATACCTCCTCAACGCGGAGAAAACAGGAATTCTACAAATATGTCTTTTAAAAATAAAGACGAATGGTACGTCTGTTTGCGTTTCCAACAATGAATGTTTCATCAATATCTATTTCCTTCTAAATAACCCAATGGATTTACAATTAATTTACCATTATTGCGGATTCTATCCGGCAGTCTCTTGAATCTCAAACCTTACAAATTGAATTTCTTGAACGGAAAGTGTATGTGTCTTTTCACCCCCCGAAGAATCCCAATTGAACAAACAAATTCCATTCCAATTGAATAAATTTACTTCATCAATAGCCAGTCGAAGGGCGGTCCATTAGAACTTTTTGCCCAAACTCCAAACATGCACGTCATTTGCGAACATCCCACGAAAAAAAAATGCCCTCCCGCATAGACTTATTGACGAATTAAGGTTAATATTCTCTCCTGCAAATAATTGCGAAAATTAAATTGAAATTTTATTTGATGTCTATGGTTTTTTATCTGTACGAAAAAAAAGCCTGCCAGCAATTTACTCTTCAGCCCTCCACAAATCCCAACCCCGATAAACAATTGCGTGTTTGGGAGAAAACAGCAAGAACCACTTCCTGTGTCAGATCAATTTGATTCACTCAAATGTTGGAAAATATACCATGGAAAATATTTGCACGCTCGACTCTTTACGTTCCTTACTTTCAAATATCAAATGTTGATTTTTAGCCCCATGTGAGCACTTCATTCAAATACAGATTCTTTGAAACTTTTTCGGGTCAGCTTTTGACGTTCTCAGACATTAATGGGAAGGGACAAAGCCATCCTTCAGGGACAATAAAATTAAAAGTGGGCGAAAGGAATACTTTTATATATGGTTTTACAGCTTTTTTTAGTATCAACATTTAGCAAAAAAAAACTGTATGCTGTGCAAAGATCAACATAAAGTTTAAATAGCCTGAAGTCGTTTTTTTAACTCTGTTTGAAATTTTTATGAAAAACTTTTTTTTACATTGGAAAACTCTATCAATTTGTAAAGTTTTTCATACAATTTATGAAAGCTTTTTTTAAGTTCTTGGAGCGCAAAAAGGAACATATTTGAAAGGTGTTTTACAAATTCCGATCATCCTCATCGTAAAACTGTTATAATTTTTATAAAGTTTGGGAGAAGACACTAGGGGAAAGCGCGCTACCTTCGGATGATTAAAGCTTCGCTCAACTCATTTTTTTTTTCAATCCTTGAGTCGTTCGAAGATAGCGCGCTTTCTCCTACTTATATAAAAGTGATTATCAATAACATCTATGTTATGTTTTCTATATTCGAAAAAATCTTTTATTTATTATTTAATTATTGGCCATTATTTAATTATTTGTTTTTTTTTAAGCATTGATTTATTAAATTACTTTTAAGGTGATCAGGCTTCGCGGTTGCGTATTATTTATTAAGATATGATTTTCATAAATAATTTTGAAACAGAAAGTAAGACCGGTCCAGGAAAAAAATAACATTTTCACTATTCCAATTTATTTCGGGACTTATTTCGGGATTCAAATTATTTAATTTGCATAATTTTTCAAAAATTTAAAATAAGCTTTGCTTTAAGTAACCCTATTCCATGATGTTCTTTCAATATATTGTTTTATTCAAGTGAAAAAAAGAGTAAGAAAAACAAATTTCATTGTGTTTTCATTATACCCTTTTGTTATCTTTTTTATGCTTCGAATCATATCAAAATTTATTAAGATACAGTAGACTCTCGCTCAATCGGGCGAAAAATTTTGTTGATAATTTTCACGTTTAATTATGAATTTAATTTGCCCTAATTCGCTCTAGTTCTTCCTATTTTATCGTGATTCTTTATAATTGAGCGCTTTTTGTGGAATTTGCAAAGGCTTTGACGCCCAAATCTATCGATAAACCGGATGACATTTTGCCCCAAATGCCCAATTGAGAGAGAGTCTACTGTACACTGGTAAAAATTAAAAGGAACAAATTGATCCTTTTGCAAAGGAGGATTAAATTGACATGTTCTATTACGATAAATGTGCAGTCAGAGTTCGAAATTTGATCCATCCTTTGCAAAAGGATCAAATTTGGATCAATTTGATCCTTTTATTTTTACCAGTGTATGAGAAATTTAAAATATCTGATTAAACAAAGAAACTGTGAACTTGAAATATAAAATATTGATTTCAAGACTTGGCTTAGACATTCTGAAAAACAATAGATATATTACGAAATAAAGCAGCTAAAGAAAGAAATCCCATATGAAAACCCTCGAGTGAGCTTTAAATAATCTCCTCAGAACATTTGGAAGTCAAATTATGCATGGAATTGAATATAAACCGTATAGATTTTGCTCTGTGTATAGTGATATATTTCGGTAAGAAAAACTTTGAATGAAAAGGTTGAAAAATATTATTCAATAACAATTAGTAATTTGAAAAAAATTGGTGATTAGTGCAATGGGAGGTCACGTTTCTACCTCCTTCTCTATATACGATATTCAATAAATAAAAAACCATAATTAAAAGAAGTTAGAAAACTCAGTTATCTGAAGTGGATTAATCACTAAAATCGTACTAAAATAGTGTTTATGGTGATATATGAAGTATTCTTCTCAATTTTATAAAGATTGAATTATTTTTTTCAATTTTTCGAGAAAAGTCTTGTTATTTGCGTTCGATATGCGTTTTTTAAGGGAGATAATCGATACCTAATCACCCAAAAATAATCCTCTAAAATGTCAACTGATATCACCAATTTGGCCTCGCCTCTTACTAAAATCCTGGATACATCCTTGATAAAGATTCGTCGAAAAAACGAAGCGCGAAAACGCGAAACGACCTTGAAGTTCGCCTAGATTATTTCTTACTCAAAACCGAAAATAAATTGTTCTTACTCATTTTCGAGATACAATTTGAATTTGACTCCTTACAACAATATAAACGTATTTACAATAAAACGATTTAATTAAATTATTGGATTAATCAACAATCTTATAATTTGATTTTGATGAAAAACTGGCGTGATACGTATAGATAGGGGGCTCTCTAGTGACACACAGAAAACACTTCTTCAATCTTACCCAGAGTTTTCTGTCTTAGATATGGACCTTTTTCAGTGATATGTTTTTTATTGTACTTTTTGAGGATTGTCATTTTGAGAGGAGTTGGGGAATATCATTACTTTCAAGTTCTCAATTGGAAAGGTATTTTAGGAAATTGTTTTCACTGATTTTTAACTTTTGCTAATTTTCTTGAGGTATGGGTTTAGATGTTATGTGGTTCGGCTTTATTGTTGATAGAGGGGTTGAAGAGTCACCTATCTATAAATTAGATAGCCATAAATAATTACATTGTAAAGGAGATGGTAGAGTCCTAGCTTTGGGGAATGCTCGAGCTGACAAGAAAGAGCTATCCGTTATATTCTAGCGTGCTTTTTGGGTATATACCGTTTATTACTACCGATTAAATTGATGGTTAAATTAAAAAAAAATCATTCCAAAATAAGACATTGCTTAAGAAAAGTAAGTTTTAGACTATTTTAGAATGAGTAACAAGCCTACGAACAAATAATAAGTAAATCCGAGAAAGGTAAATCATTTACGGGTCTATTACCGATTCACTACCGATTAAGTCCGATGCAGTTGGGTCGGAAATTTTAAGATCTGTCAAAAAATACAAATTTAAACAAATCGGTTGAAAAATAAGCCCTCTACAGTGGTTAACCCTTTAAGGACGATAAGGATACCGGTGTCCAAAAAAAAAATCTTATGGCCTAAGGTTATATTGTGTTCTAAAATGTCAGAAAAAAGTGATGTTTTCTGAGCCCCAATTTTTGACCCTCACGACCTTAAAAGGTTAAACTTTGATGTTCGAAAATTCGATATGGAAATGGTTTTCTAACATAGGTATCCAAGGACGAAATATTCGCCTTGACTATCTCTAAAACATATTCGAAAATGAAAGATATCGTAGGAGCCGTTTTCGAAATAAACCAAAAAACATGGTCTTGGTCCTAATACGATTAATCAAAATAATAATAGAAAGGAACATTCGAACTTAAATAAAATCAATTAGCATCTTTAATTTTGAATTTATTTGGAATTTCAAGATTTTTCAAAGAAATTCATTCGCACTTAAATCAGTTCAGTGACTTCAGTAATAAAGTATGAAACCATAAGTTTTTAGTAGGATACTTTCACAAAGGCTTTCCTTTAAATCTCTGCTATCTCAATTGTTAAAATATTTAATAAAAAGAATTTTGTAATGGATGATCAAAATCGAAGTGATTAAGTTTAACCCTGCTATCATACTATATGAAAATTTTATCACGATTTGTGTTAATTTCCGCTAATACATTCAAATATTTTGTTATGTTTTTTAGTGGTGTAAAATTCGGCACTTTTATTTATTTGATTAATTCAGAAAGATGATGAGAAATACAATAAATAGATAGATAAAGTTAATCATCAATAATGCTTTCGAAGTACAGTTTCGTTTTAATGAGATGCTGTGACGTTTTCAGCGTCCACCGCCGTCTTAGCGTTGGTGTCCAACTTCCAAAGCAAAATGGTGGAAGAATTCTTTCATGTTCGAATTTTTCGAATATACACAAAATTCCAATAAAAGAAGAAAAAACAAAAACAGAAGTAAGTATGTAACTTCTATTTTTGTAGGCCAAGTGTAGTTTTTTCTCCCCGAATAAATAAAACTTCAAGAGTTTAATTGAACGTTCAAAATAACATATTTGAATGCATATTAGCGGTAATTTAGGTGAATTGTCATAAAATAATAATGTTCAGTGTGGTAGCAGAGCAAACACAGTAAAGCAGGTAGCAAATAAAGGAAGGAAGTCATATTAATTTTATCATCGTCTTTGTATTTGTTATGGACTTTATCCCAATGTTAAAAAGCTTTAAGGTGATAAAGCTTATTTTTGATCCTTGTATCACCTAACATATTCCTACGTCACAAAGCATATAAAATGCCTTGTAATTTTGCACAAACAATCGAACTGGCATATAGTAAAAATTTTTTTGTGAGAAGCAACCATATGTAGAATTAATTAATTATGCTTCAATTACAAAAATATTACGTAAACTGCCGACCGGGGGTGGTGAGGAAGCTCAAATGGTATGAAAAAATCACGAACACAAATAAGGCAGTAGGTGGGTCTCATAAATTCTATATTGTTGCAATTTTAATACTATTATGTCACATGAATACCAAAGTAATGCCCATGGACAAAATATATGTAGCGTATGATACGTCCTAATAATAAACAGAGGATTATAATTTCATAATTAAAATTTTAATATACAAAAGCATCCCATATTTTGTTGGAGGTATTAGTGCCATGGATATTTTTTTGTCGTTTTATCTCACAATATGCTCACATTGGAGCAACAGGTGAAAGAGAAGAACAAAATCTTAGGTTCATGAGCTTTTTCACATATACAAATTTTCTGATGGTGAAAGACACCCCCATAAACCATTGAACAATGCTTCGGGGGTTGACTTTTTGATATTCATCACACTGATGTCTGCAAATGATGTTGATTATTGGAAATTGCGCTCAGGTGAAAAGTTTCGAAATACGATAAAAAGTTCTAAAAGCTTTTGGGAAAAAACAGAGGTTTCCAAATTAGGTTTTTGGTGGTGAGGGTGTCAATATATCTCGAAATAATTGAACCAATTAACATTCTAAACATCAAAGGATATCCCTCAAGGTTATTTAGTGAATAAAATCATTTCCTTAGTTCTTAACGATATTTTTAGGACAAATAAAACCCAACTGAACGACCCTTCAATTGAAATAAAAGCTCCCACTCTCCATCTATTGATGAGATAAAAGCCAAATTCTTCTCATACTCGTTGGTTTCAGCTAAAATTTCATACATGAAAAGCTTCTGAGAAGTTTCCCTTCTCCACCATGAAATTTACTCCATTCTTAGCGAGCTTTTTCTTTATTTCACCCCCCAAGCTCCCAATCTGAGTGGGAATTTAATGAGAATCCGATACGCTTGTAATTGAAATCAATTGAAACCTTTTGTGGTGGGGACTATTGAAACTTTCACCACATGATTTTCCATCTGTTCAAGTATCTTCATTTTCACACCATTTTCCTATACCCTCTCTCCCAACCCAACATCTTTTCTTTCTCAACGCAACATCAAAAGTTGTCTTGGAGAAGCTCCTAAGAAGAATCAACCCCTTTCCCCATTTTATAAATCGAACTTTCAATTTGATTTCTTCTGATTAAAAAAAAATCAACTTGTATAATTTCCCATTTACAGGAAAAGTATGAAAATTCTATCCTCGTGGTCGGATACACAAATTATCCCATTCCCCTTCCCCTTTTACTTTAACAAACGGAAATTACCTGGGTAAATCCCGATAAACGTGTTTGATGCAATAATTGCGTGATTAAAATTATTCACGGCATCTGTATGAATCAAATGAATGCATCTGCTGCAGCCGCTGCAGCTAATATCCTTCTATTTGCAACAACTATATTCAACCTACCCATATTCCCCGCGATCCGCGCATTACACCCAAATGTATCTTTAGCAAGTTAATGAGCTCTTCCTCGAGGTTTGACATCTCTCAGACACTCCACTAACACTACAACCCATATCTTCCTCTTCATCTTCAGTACCAAGTACAGAATCATTCAGTCTGTTGTTTATTTTTCGGAGAATTATTTTGAGTTTGTGCAAAGCGAATAGTCATGAAAGCTTAAACTGAGATCCTATTTTCTTTGCAAAAGAGATTTCACAGAATTCTAAATGCAAATTTTTGCATTTTCAGTTTATTTCTTTTTTTAGAAAAATATATAGTTTAAGTGATTTCATTGCAAGAACAACATTTTTCAATTAATTTTAATATTTAAATATTTTTACAAAAAAAAAACAAGGAATAATATAAACTTTTCAATAGTAAAGAAACATTTCAATTCATTTTCGCGAATGAAAGTACAACAGATACGTGGGTGAAATGCCCTATTTTTAAAATATAGATAAATAATTAATTTGAAATAAATTGTCAGTGCTTCGGCGTGATAACCCGTATTACTCAGATTCTTAGAAAAGAAAGAAATAATTAATGAACTCGAACAACAAATTTTAATGCATTATAACCCTCTAATATTCATACCTTCATTGAATAATATCCCATAAAAAACCAATAAATGGTCT